>NC_056732.1:1169542822-1169630322 GCF_019279795.1 Protopterus annectens | reverse complement strand
AGTACTATATGTTTAACTAAGTCTCTTTCACTACTGCTAATGGGAAGTACACTTACACAGGGTGTGTGAGAGAGAACTGGCTTATTGGCAAAGGTTTAGTGTACATTTACTTAGGAGTTAACCGTTATATCCATTTAGTAAAATATTGTTACAAGATGATGTGCCTCTGAGTACAAAGTGTTTGTAAGTCATAACAAGTATATACAATGTACACAGACAGAAATGTCAAACACATTGCAAAATGTAATGCGATCATGTTACAAAGGATCAAAATGGAATAATGTACACACAAAAGAGAAAGAACACACTCTTGCCTTGTAGACATTTACTTATATTTTCACATGCTTTACTATCATAACTTCTGCAAGGGTCACATCCAGCAAGATGTCTACTGTGAAAGGAGAAATTACATTTGTGATAACACGTCTCTTGCTCTCTAAATATAAAATTTCAGAATTACGACTGAGTACATGTGCTTTACTTTCTCACCATCACTTTATGTCAGTGTTGATGTGGCAAACATTGTTAATAATGCCAATGTTTAATAGTAATGCAATGGTTTTATGGTTATCTAAAGAGGGTGATGCCTTTGTGAAAATAGGGATCTTTTAATTGTATAAAATCACAAAACTGAAGAATCGTAACAATGGTACATGATTGTTTTGTTTGCTTCATCCTTTGTGCAACACATGCATTATGCATCGGGGACTGTCAGCGAAGACTGTCACTGAATAACAATTCACTTCCCAAAGCACAAACTCAAAAATTTATTTTGCAAGGGCAAAGACTTAGCTATCAACTGCACATATGAGGATGGCAATAGTGCATCTTGTTCAGCACCTTGGACCGAACTGAATGCAAAAATACACATTTTACAGTTGCTCAATGAAATTTCCTAAAGAATACCCCAAGCAGTGCATGGTTTGAATCCACATTTGGGATATTTTGATTTTAGGGGTCATAAATTTTTGTGTGCTTGAACCTGAGCTACACTTGCAATTTAAAATGTGAAGGTTACAACACAAAGTGTATAAGGGATAATACACAAGTTAACTGAGACCTATGCTACCTCCAACAGCAAAAGCACATGTTTATGTGCATGATGTTACAAATAGGTTTTGGGCTGACGTATGAGGCAGCACAATTAGAAGCATAATGATTTGGGAAATATGGAGAGTTCAGCGACACAGATATAAAAATATATTGCAACATTTTTTTCTGGAAAATTATATTTTTTATTACCACAGGTGTACTTTGTACTAATATGTGCTTTATAGAACATTACCTCTTGTAAACTCTGTATCGATCCTTCCTCAACAAGTCTTATAACATGAAAGCATCATGATGTCAAAGAAACATGCACGTTTTCATGTGGCAGACATTGTTAAACATGTGAATGCATCATGGTAATGCTATGGGTGCAGGATTCACATATAGATATTTTGATGTTTCTGTAAAAGTCGGGATTCTTATGGTTGGCATTTTACTTGTATAAAGCCACAAAGTTAAGAAATCATCACACTGATGTATGATCAGGGGCTGTTCAATGTGTAGTGCTGTCTAAAGTTTTCCGTATCCAAATGGGCAGAAATGGCCAATCGTGTTAATTTCAGCATGGTGTATACATGCTGTTAATGAATCCCCAGATATCTGCATACATAACAGTTCCTTGCTACCTTTACATTACTAAATCTATTTAAGTAACTAAGCCCCTGCAAAAGCACAATCCCAGCTGCTTAAATGAATATTGAGAATGCTTGCTGCTCAAGCCATTGAGCAAATGGCACACTGACAGATTTGCCGATCACACCCACTAACTGCACCTGGAGAGCCATAGTAGTTATATACAGTCATATGTGCACACACACACACATGCACATATAATACACACATATATATTTATACACAAACACACGCACATACACACGCACACACACACACACACTAACAATTTAAACAGAGTGCAAATGTATAAGCATATAGTACAATCACACACTAAGACACAGCAACTCCTCTTCAGTTGCATTTGAATGACTAGAATACTTCAAGTAGGAGTAGAGGGATAAAGTATGCATAAGATTATCACATCAGTAAAAGTAGTAGAACAGGATAATAAGTCTTTAAATATGAATATAAATTTCAATTATTTGTGTTTGTTGGCTTAAGCTACATAAAGACTTATGCTGTGTGTATGGATTATACTGAGAACTTAGTAAGGCCTCATGCGGGAACAGAGTTTATATGTTTTCACTTTGTCCCTCTGACTTTTCACCAGGGTTGGTGGTTTTCTTGCACATACTTAAGATATGCAGGGATGTATGTTATGGATATTCCAATGTGCCCTTATGTGTTTATACAGTTGTATGTATGCATATGTGCACATACAGTGTGTGTGTGTGTGTGTGTGTGTGTGTGTGTGTGTGTGTGTGTGTGTGTGTGTGTGTGTGTGTGTTATACAACATTATGTCATCCAGTCAAGAATGTTTTCCTGACTTCTGGAACCATTTGGAGCCACACTTTGTATCTATTATGAACTTGCAGACTTCTACTTTCAGAATCAAGATGTACTGACATGTCTTTTTAATCTAACTGTGTATCAAATGTGTTGCTAAAGATAAAAGAAAAACTCACAGTCAGTGCTTCTTTAGTATATTAATTTGTCTTCCAGTCAAAATAAAATCTTGCTTATTTATCTAACATGACCATCACATAATTAAGGAATCAGGAAATGGCTTTTCTAATAAAATATTCATAAACAAAATGTAACTGCAGAATACTACTTCTAAACACAAAGTCGAGGAAATTCCTAACCGTGACATATTAAAACCTCTTTTAAAAAGCAGTCTGAAGAACTGGAAAAGACCGGCAGAGGTAAAAGGCCCAAAGCATCCAATAATTCACAGTGCCTACCTGCTCTCAGCCTCAGAGCACTGTCAGTCCAAATGTTTAAATTGTCTCTTTTTTTTAGGAAATGAATCTCTTCAAATACCAGGAATCCCTAGTGAGAAAAGGTCAGATAGCAATTAATCAATGTATCATGGGCAGAAATACCACAAAGCACCTACAGAAGTGAAACGCACATTTGTATTTTTCAATCCCCTGTTGTGTATTAAATGGAAAGAAAGGTTAAGTGTTGTTAAATAAATGTTTCCAAAAGTAGATGTTTAATGTATGGCTTGCATTTGTAAAGTAAGTATTTTCTCTGACACTCTATTAATTATGGTACAAAAGTGAAAGAAATTACATTATTGTCTTGCAGTTACAAAGAGAGACAATGGCTCCAAATTTATCATTACTGGACTTTCTTTTGGTCATCTTTCACCAAGGGTAATGAGTAACACAGAAAAGACAATTCATGCTAAATTCCTTTTAGTCTCCATTTTTATTCCATCTCAGTATATACATGTATTTATGTGTTAGTACGTTTGCTTGACTGTTTTGCTGGCATGTCTTCATTATTTTCATCATAATTAACATTGTTATCACTAACAAAGGACCATTATTGTGTATTTGCACTTTTAGAGTAAAATAATATTTTCACAATTTTAAACATAAATGGGAAAAGCAGTACATAATTCTGAAAAAATAGTCAAAAGAGCAGAAAATGATATATGAAGTAAAAATCTGGAAAAAAAAAAACCAAGCTGAATAGAGACTTCTCATAATTTGTATATCAAAGTCTTAAGCCTACAGTATGGGAGCTGAAACAAACATTTATCCGACACATTGATAAGAACACTCCTGAAAAATGATCTCAGTTATATTATCATGAAATTCCCAGTGGAGGTTTATGACATTAGAAAGCAAACTTTACATTTCTGTAATGGTCTTTGCCCAGGGCAGAAACAGTAGTGTTTCACAATAAATAGGCAGCGCATCCAAAATAAATTAAAATACTATTGTGTATGTGTGTGTGTGTGTGTGTGTGTGTGTGTGTGTGTGTGTGTGTATATATATATATATATATATATATATATATTATATAAAAGTGTGTGTGTTAGCTATAAAGCGTATGTGTGCTATAAAGTTCAAAGATAATGTTAAAAACAGGAAGATTAAGATGGAGCTTACCTCTCTAGAAAAATGCCTTGGCTTGACCCTAAGAAACTTCCCTGTCCATGTCAACTCTGTTGATAACTGAAAGCAATCAGGAAAGTACAATGCCAAAATTTACAACATTTTAGTGATTTTTTTCCTTTTAAGTGTGATCAGAAAAGTACAACGTCAAAATGCATATAATTTTATTTTTTTTCCCTATAAAGTGCAAGGTGTATTGTTATGGTTCTAACTGCTTTTGTGTTGACAGTAGGATGTTTGTTTCCATTTCTGAGATATACACTATAGACCCAGCTATTATTGGTTAAGAAATAGATCATAAGAAATCCAGGTTATGTAAGAAGATGCTTACAAAGAAAAATAAGTATATATTAGATAAGAGACATGGAGGAGTCAATCAGCATGAGGTACAAAGATTTGCAAGTCACATAAAATGAGATGGCAGCAGACACTGCAACTGCTTGCCTGTGAAGAATGAATGTGTTATAAAAAGAAGTCATATTTCAGCTGGAGAGCCTCAGTACAACCACAAATGTGAAAAGCATATCTAATGTTTATCTAACATCTAAAAAAATGCATCTTCTGGCTATAAAGATACATTTCCCAACAAACAGATAAATTGTCATCAGTAATTCTTTAATGAGAAATACCTGGGCTATTTAGTAACTATAAAATAGATTCTTCTTTACATACTCTGTCTAGTAATGTGGCCTTGTAATTTAATTTGTTCAATCAAATAATGTTAGCAAATGATGGTAATACATCCAGAATGTAAGATTTCTGTAATACACACACACACACACACACACACACACACACACACACACACACACACACACTCCACAAACGTATATACAAATTATACCATGCACACACACTGTGTATGCATACCTAGTGACAGACTGCATGACTTTTAGTACAACTACTAACTCTGATGCTCATAGATAACCTCCTGTGTACTATCAATATACCCATATTTGAAAATATTATTTTTCAGATCTTATGGACACGTAACTAGTTAGACTACTCGTACAACCATGACATCAAAGATTAGCACAGAAAAATCCTCCAAGAACTTTGGCCAGATTAAAAGCATTACTAGAACGCAGGCATTGGACAAATCCACTTTTACAAGACCAGCAGACATGTATTTGATCTGCATGGGGCTCTAGTATAACTGACCACAGGAATTCTCATGATCCATAAGTCATTCATGAGGCTATTGCACTTCTAGATACTGGGTGTCAGTGTAACAATCCCAGAAGACCTTGCCCTGTTGCTGTTCTTATGAAGGTATATTTTTTCTTCTTCTTAGCATTGCATTTTGGTCAGTGACAGCACCTGCACTCAGTACTAAGGAAATATGTCCATCTACAGCAATAATATCTGCAACAACCTCCATCTACATATTATGCTGATGTTTGTTCTTTCTTCCTAGATATAGTTGAGCACAGCATGGCTGCACTACCCATTAAACCTGAAGCAGTAACTCATTATTTCCCTCTGCACAGTTTAACTTTTCCTTTTACCTGTGCATGACCTGAACTACATCATTAACAAAATGTAGGAATGGATGGCTATGGCCAAAACATGTACATAATGATGGATTTGTGTGTGCCATTAACCAAAAGTATTCTCCAGAACTGAATATAAGGCTGTCTAAAAATACATTTTTTGCATGTATCACTACTGTTGTGGTGTATAACAACAGTAATGAGATGAAAAGGTTTTTTTGTATGCAAGCATGTGCAATGATTTGGTCCAGTATATTATTACTTGAACAACGTATAATGACAGTGCATGTAATTAACCCTGGTAGGCACAGTGCATACACATTTAATAATATCTTTGTGCATCCCCAATACGCAGCCTGTTATTACTTATTGTGAATGCCTAGACAATGTTAATAGGACAGCAGAGGGCAGTATCAAAAAAGAAACCTAAACCTCTACCAAATAAATCAGTGAATGTACCCAGACACAAGTTTGCAGCTGGCTTGCAGCAACTGACAGGCAGCTTATTCAGTAGGCTGTGCCATGCACATCCATGCCAAATGTATTTTAAACAGGCGCAACTCTTGACTATATATCTGTGGTTCCAGAGGTGATGACAGTTTAAAAAATATTTAGAGATACCATTTATGTCTCTGTCTTGTTTCATAGTGGTAACACAGCTGATAAGCAAAATGTGAGCAGCCTTGTGATCTTTTTTGATAAATGTGAGAATGAAGATTAAAGGAAGAGAAACGCATAAAACTGCAATTTAAATATAAAATGCAACTCCTAGATTCAGGGAGCTAGCAAGTCATAAAATGCAAGTAAATTGTACTTAAAAAGGAAGCTCTGCAGCTCTATGAAAAAATTCAAACATTAATATTCAGGCAGATAAGAGATGTATGTATGATCCTGGTTAGTGTTGGTCGGTTGTTTTCTGGGCCCCTTGTCCCTAATAAAATTACCCATTTCATGTGGAAAACTGATTTAATTACTTTTGCTGTGAGAAATCAAAAAACTAAAATAAGATGGTGTACTATTGTTCTGTAGAAAGGACATGAAGTAGTCTGATTTTCCCAGGGCTTTCTGAACAGAAGGAGTAACCTGAAATGTATATAAGTATTTCAGATCCGTCTTAGTCTTTGTATTTTCTTGTCATAGCATCAGAAATCATTCATGCAAGCTCTATGAAAATCTGTGTCTGCCTGTTTATTTTTATTAATCTGTCTTACATGGAGCCATTAGCCAGAGTAATTCTTTAGTACGAAACAACTAAGATATATGGGCAGCTTAGATCAGATTCTTCTTTACATGCCATGTGTAGTTAAGTAACTTTTATTTTGATATTTCTTGTACACTTTCTTATTCATATGCATATATAGTCTCTAACTCTGCTCTTTGCTTTATTGTTTAAGTAAGAGCTTATTTATATACTTTTATAACTCTTGCAGTTGCCTATTATTATACATGTATTTTTGTTAATTATTATCTGAAAAGGGTATATTCAGAATACAGGATGTATACTGGGGCTTTTTTCTCCAATAAGCCAGATCATGTGAGCCCACTACCACTAAAATATTATTTTTTATATTTATAGTTGATTAAATCAAGAATATTCTGGTAACTAGCTCACTTAGGTCTCTAGCTTTTTCTATAGTGGGTGTAGTACTACTATGCCAAGAAGAAAGCTCAAGGGGTGTGGAGAATTCGGACAGCCTTCCTTGTGTGTGTTTTTGTGTGTGTGTGTGTGTGTGTGTGTGTGTGTGTGTGTGTGTGTGTGTGTGTGTGTGTGTGTGTGTGTGTGTGTGCGTGCGTGTGCGTGCGTGTGCGTGTGCGTGTGTGTGTGTGTGTGTGTGTGTGTGTGTGTGTGTGTAAAATGACGTGGAAACACAGTTACCATGGATCAGCAGCACTGGAAGACACAGTTGTTCACTGAAGGAGTGGTGAGAAAGGGGAATGTGTATTAGGCAAAACACTGAGCTCTACAAGTGATCTGTGTGCAGCCTAGTTTGTGTGTGGATGTTGGAAGCTCAGGCTCTGGACAGCAGCGCATATTGCATTTATACTTTTGAAATAGGTTGCATTTTGTGAATTGACTTGTGAATCAAACATGTGTACACTTTGTTTTACTTTAACCTGCTGGATATCAGTGGTGTGACTTGAAAGCTTTCCTTCATAACTGGTTGGCAGTGGTGGAGCTCATACCCCATCTGTGCCATTCAGCAATGTCCTATGTGGCAGGCTTGTCATATCAGGAAGCAGTACCTTCATATAGCCACTCTCACTCTGGCAACCCTGTTTGCCATGACAGGGTAAATTCAAAACTTGCTTGACAGGCATTTTGACAAGGCAAACCTGCAGGTGGTCCAAACAAGGTCCAACAAATTAGTGCCTAAAGGCCAAAGCTGACACCCCATGTTGCAGTCATCAATGTCAGCATAAATTATTTGATCAGAGCTAGTTTTTCTAATGATGGCAGCATGAGTTATTAGCTGTCTGTCAGTAGCACAAATATGTATTTAATTTAAGTCATAAATGTAAGGAAGGTTTCCAGAGGTAAATGTTATATTAGAGGGTCTTTAGCCTATCATTTGATTGCAAGACCAGCATTTCATACAAGCGATAGTACCCTGATTAAGGAACTGCCTTTTAATTTCTGCTTCACTATCACTGCAAGTCATGTCTGAAGCTCCTTTTGGTGTTATTAGTGTCTCAGACACCAAACACACAAACCTCATTGCCAAGACTGGTCACTTAACAACACTAGTAGCAAATGCCGTAGATGCAACATCAGATAACACTTACAAGCAGTCAGATTTCTGCAGGAAAACTAATCAAGCAAACATACATTTCTAGTGTCAGCACAACTCCAGTCACACCATGGAGACTGATAATGGTCAACTGTCAGAATCAAGGAACTAAAATTGTCAGTGGTGTGACAAAACTTTACCTGAGTTGATTGAAAAAGGCAGTAAGGGATCCTATACCATTGTACGCTTATTAGCATCCTTGCTGAAATCAGTTTGGGTTAGCCTATCATCTCTGCTGGTCATTGAAAGGGCTTAATAAGCCAGAATAGCCAGCACCACTGAAAATACCCAGCTCGATATTGATAACAAAGGTGCTTTATCTTCACTGACAGAAACACCAGGGAAGTTTGGAAGCTTACAGACCCAACAAGTTAAGATCGATTGCATAGCTAGGCAAATTCGCTGCACTGTAACACTGAAATCCTTTCCCTACATTCATAGTTTATGGAGTGGTGGTAACCTTGACAAGTGCTCAAGTGAGCAGAAAGCATTAAGAACAGTTTGTCTGCCAAGTATTTATTCCAGTAAGCAAAGCTCCATCTGGAGTAAACAGATTCAAAACACTGCAGAGAAGAAGAGCACAGAGATGGATACCCCCACATCAACTCAGAGACAAGCCCTAAACCTCCAACAAGATATTAAGATAACCAATAAAAGCATAACTCCAACAATGATACATATTGTCTAGTATTCACATTAAATGACATCAACAGCATTAACCAACTAGTTCACAATATCGTCTGTGGGGGATAGGAGTAGTCAAAGACTGATCAACCATAAATTGAAAACATAATATAAGCAGACCAGACCATATAACAGAGACGCATAGCATGGATTTTTTTTTTACTATAAAAAGCTACAGAATTTAAAACTAACTGAATAGCCAAATATATTATCGGGTTAATTTTTGCAACACAGCACATAAAGTATGTCCAAATATAAGGACATTTCTCACAATACTTTTAAATTTTCTGTGAATATTTCCAAGTTTTCAACCCCTTTGAATGAAGTTACACAACAGATTCAGAGCAATGTCTTCTCTTTTAAGTCAATGTTTAGTAATATAAATTAAATCCAAGAATAGATTAGTTATAGTAGCCACTTTCTTGAAATGCTTGGTACTAGACAAGCATCAAAAATAATCAATTATACCATATGCAGTCTTGATTGTTGTTAATAATTAATGAGTCAACCAAATTGTCCAATAAAAAATCAAAATTAGACACATATTGCTGCAGAATCAAGAAAAATATATAAAGTAAGTAATTAGGTGATGAGAACTTTCGCATTGCTGCATTTATGGGGAGTCAGGTATTTTGCAATAAAATAAGTTGTTCATTTACCCATTTAGAATAAGGTAAACATTTATAGATATTCTTTCAGATTGAGAGTCAGTAAGGATGGTTATTGATTTTATGCAGAGACAAAGAGCAGTAACATATTTGCATATCTGAATATTAAGAAGAAATTAAACACAAAACTGTACAATATAGTTAAATATTTAAATAGCAAGAAAAACTTTAAACTTACTTCTGCAAAAAAAAAAAAATTAGCATTTTCTTTTAGCATAGTTTACCTAAGAGGAGACTAGCTGTCATTTGTTAACACTTCAGTTAAATAATTGTTAATGTTTTGAAACAAATATTTTAATTAGATTGAAATACATAAGTGAATGATTGTTGAAATGCCAATGGTCTCCAGGAGCTGAGTTCAGAAATTGCTCAGCGATTAGCTCAGGATTAATCTATCCTTTTCTATCAGGTGATACAGATAAAGATCATAGATCATCAGAAAGGTTGATATGTTTAATGACATATTATTGATAACTATGCTAACATTAAATAATGAGGTTGAAGCAGCAAAAAATAATTAAATAGATTGGGTTTCTTAATAAGGTTTTGCATACATATATTTTTTCAAGTGTTTTAGAAAGGAATGAAGTTTGGTGAAGCAACTCAAAGATTTATCTAAATATATATATATATATATATATATATATATATATATATATATATATATATATATCTGTGTGATATCTCAAATTTCTGGAATAGCACCCTAGATATATTTATCCACAATGTGGTATTACTTTATGAAAATGTAAAGTGATCAGAAATTAGGAACAATTTAACTATTCTATAAACAGTTTAAAAAAGTCTGATATATACATGAGATTAAGACTTTCTTTTATCTAGGGATTTCAAAAGATGCTGAGACTGACAAGCGAACTTTGAAATGGTTTATTCACCAACTCAAAGAAATCTAGGGGTACACCATAACACTGAGTTATTCCAAAAACAGAAAAAAATCTAGAAAGCATATTCATTTTGTTTACAGTAGACCTTGCTAGGGGACTGCATTTATTTTTTTTCCAGTTCCTCAGTTTAAGTTGCTGAGAAGCTAAGTTAGTGATATATTAACAGAGGATGTTATGGTGGGATTTGATATCATGTTGAAGTTCAAAAAAGTAAAAGGAGTAGATTTTTGTAAGTTAAGATTGTAATTGGATGCTTTACTATTTGTAATAATGTGGGGACAGTGGTGTTGGGAATTTGAAAATAAAACACCATGCCATCAGCAAATGAAGTAATGTTTGTGATTCAGCTAGCAAATATTATATCTTCAGTTCTGGAGTTACTTAATATTTTTGCAAGTAACAGTTCTGGAGAAAGAATAAAAAATGAAATGATAAGATGACTGGGCATACTTTCCTTCTCTCAGTTAAAATTCTGATAGATTCTGAAAGCTGACCATATTTAGAGTGAAGTGCTAATGCTGAATCATGCACGACTTTAATAAGTTGGTTATACTTGGTATGAAAACATTGTTCTGGTACTGCAAATACAAAAGTACATGAACTCAATCAAAAGTTTTACAAGCATCAAAGCTAAGATGTGTTGGTGATCATTTCTACTTGTATTATGATAAAGAATTACATTTAACATTATACTACTGCCTTGTGTTTGTCTGGCTTTCATTAATGAAGGAAGGAATTTAAAGTAAACTTGATCAGCCACTAACTAGAATCCTTTAACTAAATGAGATTTGGAACACACCGATATGTCCCGGGACATCTTCAAGTGGAGTTAGATAAGCAGAGTAGCAGGAATTAGGAGGATAGGGGGAGGATATGGTTAAATAGGAATGAAAGATGACTGGGAGGAAATGAGGTATGGGTAGGGAGGGGCTAAAGGGTTTTAGGCAAGTGTAACTGGAGTAGGAGTCACATTTTTGGTGTGAACTTGCTACTGCAAGTATTACATCCATGACGACCAGGAGGTAAAATGGAGCAAGTAGGCCTTGAATTTTGTGAAAAATGGTAATGTTGAGAAATAGCAAGATTCGGTGTGAGGTAGAAGGGGTGGTATGGTTGCTGGATTATTATGTTACTATAATGTTGCCTGGGTAGTTTCCATGTGTGAGGCTTAGCTAAGGGGAAGTTTTTGTTTGGCAGTTATTTGTTTGGCTCTTGGTTGTGGTGTTGGGTAGAATGCATTGGATAAGGTGGTGGTGTGCCTTCTCAACCTTTGTGGGTGTGTAATGGCATTCACTCTTAATAGATGCATCCATTAATGGTTTATATTCTTGCAATCGTGCAGCTTTTGGGTGGTTTGTAACTGTCTTACACTCTGGGTTGGACTGTTTTGTGAGAAGCTTTAAATTTCGGGGTGTCCTCTATGGTTGGCATTGTTGGGGATTTAGTATTTCACAGGCCGTGAGAGGCTTGGAGTTTCATGGTGTCTCCTGAGGTTGGTTTTCTTTGGTGGTTAATATTTCACGGGCAGTGTGGAGTGATGTTGTTGGCTCCAGGCAGTGGGGGGACAGGATTTGGATGCACGTGCAGTAGCAGCCAGTTGATAATCACTGTGGAGGATGCTTGGTTTGTGTGGGCCTTTGCAGTAGATAAACATTGCCGTGTAGTTGCTTTGACTGGATACTTGGTCAAGAAGCTTGATACCACAAGCCCTCTTTTTATTTATATTACAGGTCAGTACATGATTATGGAAACTGATTCCACAGAAAAGATTCCGCAAAAAAAAAAAAAAAAAAGTAAATCTTTCTTTTGGTATTGCTCAGAGTTTTGTCCCCTATTGGTTTCATGGGTGGTGGGATTTAGAATAAACTTGTTAAAACTCTGACCTTTTTTTTTTTTTTACATCGGTTACTTGTAATAGGGTATGCTGTACAACTTTTGGTCATGCTAAAGAATGGAAAATGGTTTGATATCTGCTCTGTACTACAGAACCACAAGCTTCATCACACGTAATTCCACTTATCACTGGGCACTCAGGAGGACGCCTATAGGATAATGCGGGTAATAAGAAATAATCATTTGAGATAATGAAGGCATTACCTCTTAGTGAAATATGGCAAATCAGGAAATCAGATTTATACCACAACCATTTGGTTTGTGCAAGTAACTCAGTGAGCTCGTGAACTTCATATTTGCATTAGCTTAGTTAGACGTTAATTTTATTGAGAATGTCCGATTATAAGAGGTATAAAATTCACAGAGAATTAACTGTGATTAAGCTACAGACTCTCTAAAGCATTATGGTTGACTGCCATTAGCAGTTTTTACTGCCTGCTTAGGAGAGCAGCTGTGTTAAATGAGTACTTTATGTGGAGTTGCTGCATTTCCCCTGATTCTGCTGAATATTTTCAGTTGTCCCTCAGAGAACTGGAGTTTGGGCAGTAAAGGTACTGGATTCCATGAATAAGGACCATCATTAAAGATACAATACATGGTGACTGGCGTAGTCCGCTGCTTCACAGCAACTTAGTAAGGTACCGGGAAGCTCGGACTGTAACTGAAAAATGACCATGGTTTTCCTTTTACCAAGCATAAAATTAAAAAAAAAAAAAAAAAAAAATGAAAAGTGTGTTTATATCACTGTGTAGGCATGTGTGTGTAGGAAGTCAGAGTTAGATGGATTGAGTCATAATTTTATGCTCGCATTATTTGCTGTCTGTTTCTTTGGACAGTGAAACAGAGTGACCCTCGAGAAAAGAAGGAAAAGAGTTGGGGTGTGGTTCACTAGTGGATTTGGCCTCAGTTGCGATCATTGTTGGATGGTGCATTATGGTTTGGATGGTTTCAGGGTGGCAATGTGTGGGTTTGTGAGCTGAGAAGCAACCAATTTCTGTGCATGCATGTTGCTGCCAAGGGGACAGTTGAATCGGGCCAGTGTTTCCATGACCTGGACATTTACATTTTCTTGCACTTTGCATTTTATGTTCAGTGGATAGTAAGTGGGAATTATGTTGTGGTGCATTCTAATGCAAAATGGCTCACCCCCCGCTGCTGTGCAAGAATTTAGCTTTTTAACTTTGAAGAATTGCTGTCTGAAACTTTCAAGTTTTTCTATTGGATTCTTTTGATGCAGGAATATAGGAATATAAAATAATGCTAAGAAAAATTTCTAAATGTGTAGACATGTCTACCGATAAGTAGACACCCTTAACAGCTTGTCATGCCTTTTCAGTCACGTGACAGTGCTTTTCTCATAAATCAAGCATGGTTATACATTATAATCCTACACTGCCTATTCTAACTAAATGATTGGTATAAATCATCAGAACTTTATACCTACATTGGACTTTGGTATGACATGTTCATATTAGTTATTTCCAGGATTCTTTAACTGCTGAGCACCAGTATCCCGTTAATTTGTAAATGTCATTTTGTAGTAATTTTACAAATCCCATTGTGGATCTAAGTTGTGCTAATTCATTAGCATAGTGCAGATACTGATAGCAGTCAAACAATGGTATGTTGACATTTGAGTTCAAATTATGTTTTTCACAGAGCTCTAGTAATTTGCTGAAAATAATGCAATGGTGTTTCTCTTTCTTTCAGAGCATGTACAGTTGTATTTTCTCTTGCAGACTAATGCTGTGAGGGCTGCTGCTGTGGCGGATGCTCCAGCCACTGGAGTGGTGCACAATGAGATCAAAGATGGTCTCCACAGGTGATGGATGCTACTGGTTGGGTGTTTCAGTTGTTGGAGCACTATGCATTAAGGTCCCAGATGGTTGAAGACCAGAGTTGGTAACAGTCGGTGGTCCAAAGGAAGTGATCTTGTCAGGTGATGGATGTTACTGCAAGGAGTGTTTTGGCTGCTGGGGCGGTATGCAGTGAGATCACAGTTAGTGATACAATTTTATCTGCTCATGACAGTTTGTGTGGTATGGGAGTAGTGTGAGGACAGGCAAGGATGTGATACGTCAGGGATATGGTTGAAGCAGGTGTTTAGGTTTAGTTATGGGGAGTTTGGGGTAGTCTATAGGTGGGGTTGGAGTCATTACATCTGAGGTTGGGTGGACTTTGGAATTTGGATGAGTGATTTACTAAAGCAAGCACGGGGGTAGGTAGGATTTTTTTTACCCTTTCACCTACTGCTTTAGTTGGAGGGAAGGTTTGGAATTGGGGAGTATGTGGATAATTTTAGTTAATTGATGAGATGGGGTGCAATGTCTGATGGAATCAGAAGTTGCAAGCAGTAAAGTAAGGTTCAGAAGGCTTTAGTGACTTTGAAGAAAACAAGTAGGATAGTTGTATTACACAATTACCTCTGTGTAGTTGGTTATCTTTGCATTTGCTAACTAAATGCCTTGCATAATGGTGCTATTTTGCCCAGAGGAAGGTTGGCATTTTGGTTAGGATATTTCCCTTAGAGATACATGTTACAGGGCTTGTGCTAATCTGAGCCTATAGTTCATTTATCACACACCTTGATTGGTTAAGCTTAAAATGACCCACAGGGGCAGTTAATTTGGTGCTAATCTATGAGCCTAGGCCCATCTTTATTATTACTGCAGTACCTGAAACTATAATTTCCCTATGTTTTCATAGGGGGTGGTTGCTGGGATCTGCAGGTTTACTCATCTAAAATTTCTAAGATGGGTGGGGGTTTAATCCTGGCATGTGTCTAGATTGCTTGCTCTAGGAGGTGGAGATGCAAGAGTGCAGTCACAAAATGAGGGCTGCATCTGCTGCTTGTGTCATAAAACCATTTTACACCGGTTTGTTCCCTCCATAGTTGTGTAAGGAATGGTTAGGGGAGATGACGTTGGCAGGTTTTTTTTTTTTTTTTTTTTTGGGTGATGGATTTTATGAAATGGCAATTCCTGCCTGTTTTGAATATGCCAGTCACAGGAGATGTCATGGTCTCCAAAGTTGTGGGCAACAAGGTCACAGAGTACTTAGCAGAATGAGGAGTGGTTACTTGTCTGAAGGAAGCGAAGTTGAAAGGTAATTGTTTCTGTCAGGATGGATGTTGTGGTGGCTGGTGTGGCACAGTGGGGTCAGAGGTACTCCTACTTTATTTGGGTACATTAAGTTATGGCTGAGTTACACTGGTTTGGATAGGAAGCATTATAGGTATGAGTTTTTTTTTCAGGATAGTTCAAGGTATCTGCTTTGTTTATGTGGGTGTTGAAAAGCTTAAGCAAGATTTTAGATTTGGATTTCTTTGCAGAAATAGGTCCTGTTTCAATTCCTTACCAACTGCATAGGATTGTTTGATGCTGCCTATTGTCAATTAAGTTGGGATGGGTATATGGTGAGCTAGTGGTCTATAGCTTGTATAGTTTCTGGTTCGGGGATATATTGATGTCATTAATAATGGTGGTTCTGGTTGCCAGTTGTTTTCTTCCCTTATAATGGATAGTGGGTTTGGTGGGATTACTAGGCATTGATCCACTGGGAAAGGAAATCTCAATTTGGTTATTAGTATATCCATTGGGTGGATAAAGAAGCTGCAGTTAGGCATGATGTCATACCACTGGCCTTGCTTGTGGTGGTTTTCAGTAATTTATGGTTCTTGTGGTAAATTGGGCTTGTGTGGTTTTGCCTGGATTGGGTTTAGTGTTTTGGGGTGCATTTGGCAGGTGATTACTGGGGAATCAACTTGGTTAGGCTTTTGTCAGATGGATGGGAAGTTGTGGAGAATTTTATTGGTTGACAAAGGAGGCACGTGAGAACCAATTAGGGGAGTTGGGCTGGTGGCTGGTTAGGTGGAAGGAAGGGCAACTGGCATGTTGTATATTGGGGGTTACATGTTAAGTGGGCATAGGAAGTGTGGTTGGGGATTAGGGTTCATTGCCTTTTTTAATAGGGAAATGGTATGGTTTGTGGTGGTGGGTTGCTAGAATGCCATGATGGTTTATTAAATGTCTTATTGTTTATAAGGGTTAGCTAGTGTGATGGCAGGATTGCTAGACAACAGAATTTTACAGATATCTCTTTTGGTTATATTAAGCAGTGAAACGGGGCTGGGATGTGGCATCATGGTCTGTTATTGCCCCTGTGTGGTGTGAGATGGCAATGGGTTTACTGTTGGTTGGCCAGTTGGATGGTAATGATCTGGGAGTCATTATGATTGTTATTGTACTGGCTTTAAAGAGAGCTCATTTGGTTATTACATATATTGGGTGGTAAATGAGGTTGCAATGTGGCATGATGGTATACAATTTACTCTGTGTGTTTTTTGTAATGCCTTTGGAATCATTGCAGGGCTTCCATTGGTCATGAGGTAAGGATTATTTAGCTCATGCGCAGTGGTTATGCTAGGTTCTGAGGTTATGGTTTGCTATTTCAGCATAGAAAAAGGATCAGTGTTTTATTTTCAGCTGTTTAGGTAACTGGTCATTTTGTTAGTTATGGGATAGGGTTTTAAGAGGTGATGACTCTGTTCCAGCTTGGTTAGTGGGGATGGGGTACACCGAATGATGTTTGGCTGGATGCCTTAATAGTGGTTAGGTTGCTGGACATTTGTCGAAGAGAGGGGGAACAGCCTCGTCAGGCTGCTGGGCAGAGAAGTGGGGCAGGCTTGCCCTCTTCTGTTCCCACTCTGGTGTTGGATGGTCATTTCTATAAGATGGGAGAGGAAAGTGAGCAGTTGTGCTGCTTGATAAGTAAATAAGTAAGCGGAGGAAGCTGATTATTTGATTGGAATTATAATTCAATAAATGGTAATGGAAGTGAGTGGTGGTACGCTGCTTCATAAGTAAGTAGGTGGTGGTATGGATGCTGCTTACTGACCAGGATGAGCTGGGTTATGCTGTCCTGCCCTATGGTAATGTTACATGGATGTTATTTTCACTTGTATCGTGTTTTGGTTGAAAGTAATAAATATTGGTTAACAATTATGTTTATGGAAATGTCAATAAAGGTCATCAAATGTCATTCAGTGTGTTGTGTTTCTTGAAGGGGACTGGGACAAAATGCTTGCATAACTTTTAATACAATTTGATAAGAAGAATGGGGCAATAATTGCTAATAAATAATTTGAGTTAGGTTTCAACATGAAATTGGTCTTGAATTGATTGAAATACTTATTAGATATGGCCAGGAGATTTATTGTCACTTAAAAACTTTAGTGGCACAGGATCAAGTTAATGTTTCAATAATTTTCTACAGAAGGAGGCATAGAAACTATTAACGTCTGATGCTGAATCTGGTGGAAGGGTTGCAATTGCATCCAGTATTTACTGAACAGCGAAGTCTAAGTAGCACAGCCTTTCTTCTAGTAAGGTATGTGGAGATTTTTTTTTCTGAAAAAATGAATGGCATCATTTGGGTCTATAGAAAAATTACTAGAATCATAAATATTAACATATATGTCATACATCATAGTAGACATAATCTGTAATGACAAGAAGTATTATAATAGGATACTGTTCTTGCCATCTCTGAGTTAATATGTTGTTTAACTTCAACGTTTTCATGTTTCTTTCACATTTATGCATCTTTTGTTAGTTATTTACCCTTCTTGTTGTATCTGCATTTTTACTTTATGTGTGTATCCTAGGGTGGTCTGTTTGGATCATTACCTTACCTCATATGACAAATTTATATAAGTAAATGAATAAATCCCCATTATTTTAATTGCTTGGACTATGATTTAGTTTAAACAAAGATGCACATCATTTGGAGGTGATACAGAACAGATCTGCATCATTTGGCACCTTTATGCATTTCAAAAAGAGTATGGTTAACCATTTGAACAGCTTTTAGGTGATGATAATAGTCCTTTAAAGCATTACATTTAATTTGATCAAATCCACTTCTTAATTCACTGTCTAGTGAAGGTATTTGATTTTCCAACTTTAAGATTTACTTTGCCCCCCTCCATGGCACCACCTCATTCATATGTGCTACCTTATTCCTGTGTCTAACTCTATCTCTACCTCTACACATTGCATGACTAAAAACTCTTTCCCTAACAGTAGCCTAACAGTACCACTATATCTGATAAAATAACACATAACACAAACAACACCAAACAGATACAACACTAAATCTGACCCCTTACCTAACCTGTGAGCACTCACAAATGCACACTACCCACTTTAATGTGATCTTGTGCATTTTTACATCCACCACCTTATCAGTTAAACATTTATTTTCCTGCACACTCCTACTTATCTACACTATGTAAAACCTGAATTCAACCAAATGAGCTGTGATACAAAATCGGAATTGCCTAGACATAGAAAGGCTTTGCTGAGTTTAATTCTGGTGGCTGCCAAAAAAGCAGTTCTTAGAAAATGGAAATCAAGGTCTAAACCAACCATATTAGAAGCAATAGATATAATAAGAGAGATAAAAGAACTGGAAGTAGGATCTTTAGAAAGGGGGAGGAGCAAAGCACATAGAAAAAAATGAGAACTATGGCCACAGTACATGCAGAATAATATTTTTAGAGGAAAAATGAAGTTTGAGGTTAGGCAGGAATTTAATGAGCTATGGAATGTTCAATTGATAATGACTGTATAGAAGAGTATATGTGATATATGATGTTGCAACTGAAAATATGTCAATACTGTTTGTTTTCATTTATATAAATGTACTATTGCTTATGTGATAATTCAATAAAAATGTTTCTTGTCAAAAAAATGATTCACACAAATGTGCAGTCATGCATTTGTGTAGTTACTCATTTTTACACCCATACACGCTTGCTGAGTTATCAACCATTTGAAAGACAACTTTGTGTGTGTGTGTGTGTGTGTGTGTGTGTGTGTGTGTGTACTTGTGGGGGGGGGGTGCCATTCATTTAACTGAATTTTGAGCACAACCTATCTAAAGTTTGCAACAGCAGGAAAAAAAAGATGCTGCTACTCTATTGTGCAAAATCAAGTTCCTTTCCCTGCAGTCATATGTTCTTGAATGTATATTTATATGTATATATAAAGTTCTTAGGGTTTGGGGTGTGGGACACAACTATCTGGGGGAGTGCAAGAGACTTGCCACTGCAATAAAGTCTGTTATAAGTTTTAGTGCTTTCCTTGATCTGTGTGATGTTGTGTGATATTGTTTGTGTGTGTGTTACATGGAAGTGTGCACGTGAGGATTTTGGTTAGAATGTTGCAAGTGTTTGCATTTCAACGAGTTTTGATTAAATGTTAAATGACTGGAGCATGAGTGGTATTGTGTAATGTATAGACTTGCTAGCCAAATATTGATCCCACCTGATTATTAACAATTTTTAGATGTCATCAACAAACTGACTCTGTTGCCAGGCAACAGACCTACATACAGGAAGCTGAATGTTTTTAGTGAACATCTAATGTGTGTCATGAGAAGACGCTACAACCTATAAGATGTGGTTTCTCAAATTGTAATGGTAGAGTTTTATTTCCACTATATAAATCTGCAGTAAGGCCTATTATAGAGTATTGTGGGTCCTTTTGTGTACACATCTCTTCCCAGATAATAAGACTAGAAAGGGTATAGAAGTCCCTCACAAGAATTATCACAGGTGGTAACTGCTCATATATGGAAAGACAGAAACTTCTTTTGTTTTACTCTGCTAGTTATATGTTAATGCATGGGATCTTATTTTGACTTATAAATGTTTAATGGATGAACTATTGCTGCCACACTGGGTATTTTTTCAATCCCTTTTTTTTACCCAAAATAGTGATCTCCTGGTATTAATGCCTATATCTAATTCATATCTTCTGTCTTTCACTTCAGGGGTAGTAAATTATGGACTTCTCTTCCAGCAAATGTCAGATGTCCCAGGAGTATAATAAAATTCAAGAAGGCTTGGGATGAAAGGCTCTGTAACTATGTTTTTTTTTTTTTACAAATTGCACCGAAGTGGGCTTTTGAGCTTGTAATCCAAACACTGAACATTGAAGAAAGCCTTCCTCTCAGATAACTGCCTGTAATAAATTGATACAATTTTCTGCTGCTCTAGATCAGAGACTAATATCATTCCATTCAGTCAAAAGCCATAGAAATCAATTCCATGTTTTATAATTTAGCTTCAGAAATTAAACTTCACTGATAATTTAAACAAAAAAAACTATGTAAAATCTCCTAGTATAATATATGTAAATTGAAACCACTTTTTTTCCCAGTTGAATAAGACTTGTATTGTACAAACAGAAGGTTCATTAAAAAACTTGGGCCATTTTTCCAATTTTTGGGTTAGTCTAGATTAAGCCAATGTAAATAATGCAAACAACTCTTATAATGTCACCTGTACTACTTTTGTACCTAGCCATATCAGGCAGCTATTTGTATGATTAAAATAGAATTTACACATAAGGAGTTAGATATAGCCAACATTATGTGTACCTTGGTTTGTCTGAGTATATGGACTAACTGTATCACAAAAATAGACCAGCCTTACAAATAACAATGATTTATTGACTGATTTGTCTCAAGGACAAATCCCAATATTTGGTTAATTTTTTCCAGACTCACAGTAACTTCATGCAGGTGATTCAAGGAGAACATCTCCTAACAGCTTGTTCTAAACTGCAAAAACAGGAAAAAAGTGAGAAATTTTGCATCAAGCTAGTTAACGTCTTTTAAAGATTCTCTAAGTGAACAATTACATTGCAAAGTTAATTGCAGTTGTTTTCAATATGCAGGTTAAACCTACCATAATCTGCTTTTTCTTTGCATATTTTTTATAGCTCTAAACTCTCCCTCGTTCCCTAATTTTTGTTATTCTGCTGTAATAGCTACTAAGGCTTTTGTTCAGCTTATGTTACTTTCCAACACATAGTTTTTACTAATGTCTACCTTTTCTAATTACTTAAAAGCTTGTTCTCTACATATAACAGTTTACACGGTAACCATTTGAAATTCCAGGACCCAGAGCAAGTCTAAAAATCCAGAGACTGAATGGCTGAAAGAATGGACTTAAATATACTGATTCTGAGATGTCATTTCTCAGAATATTCCTTTTGTCCAAGTTATAGCAATTGCAAAGTTGGTGCATATAGTTTTGGGTGGTGTGGGAGGCTTGCCCACCCCTCAAGAAAAAGAAGTTTAATGAAGACCAATTTTTGGGATTCGTTCTTCTCCCATGTTTTTGATCTTTTTTTGGCCTGTCATCATTCAGCATTTTGAATGCCATCATTTTAATAGGGGACCATTTAAGGATCCGCGGTGGTGCAGCGGTAGCGTTATTGCCTCACAGCAAGAGGTTCTCCCATTCGATTCTTGGCTGGAGTGCGGGGAGTGCCTTCTGTGTGGAGTCTGCATGTCCTCCCCGTGGTTGGGTGGGCATTCGAAAGACATGCGCAAAGGTTGAACGTTGAGCTGGCACCTCGGCATTTGTGAAAATCTACTGCCAATCATTAGCGGACCGGAGTTCCGCTGTGGCAACCCCTAACCGGGAAAAGCCGAAAGACAAACAACAACTTGCAATAATTGTCCATTGTTGTTTATATTAAGCATTATTCCATTCTGTCATTAAACTATTCCATTATGAATTACTTTTACTGCAACTTACTATTTTAAGCATCTATTTCTCTCCATCTTACCATATGAAACAGCACTGCCTGTAATTATTGCTCCTCAGATGACTAATTCTTACTACTGTTCCAGTGTTGTGATTGAAAAGGGACTGTGGGCTAGCTCAAATAACCAGTCAACGAACTGCAAACAAACAAATAAATAAACAGCTGCAATATTTAAAAATATAGTGAAACATAAATCTGAATTAAGAAACTAGTCTCAAGTACCTGACATTGTGACAAATAACAAGTAATAAATCTATGTTCTTTCTGAAACAGGACAAATGAAACTCACTGCTTTATCAGCATCTATAGGGCTGTCACACCCAATTGAAGACTGTTTCATTTTACAATATCTGAAGATATATAAGGTACATGCTGCAGAAGTATTAGATTAATAAAGGCTGATTGATAGAGAAGTCTGTCTGATTTGCAGCACTACTCCACGAACAATACATTTTCATTAATGGGTATATTTTTGGATATAGCTCTCAGATAATATCCAGAAGATCCAAAAACAAGGCTGTCAGACTTATTTACATGTGTTTTAACTGACAGTTTTTGCATAATGAACATTGTAATATATTGTATTTTAAAGTACATTCATGCTGTAGAATGTCCAAATCTCTTTATTCAATAGATTAAGCCCGGGATTCATGAAGCTTGGCGCAGGCCGGCGTTAGGCTTGCACCGACCGTGCGGCATGAAGATGGTGCAGTAGCGCCAAATGCATATTAATGAAGGCACGCTGCTGCCACAGCCACGTGCATAGGAAAGGAGCGCGAGTGGATAGGGTGTGTCGAAGTTCCGCACGGAGGTGTGTAAATGTCAGCTGTCGACGTGCAACCTAAAATGCTTGCATATAACAATTTGCAAACAATAGTACTCACATCTGTCAGTGTCCGTGGATACTGAAATGTATGCAAAGCATGCAAGACAGTTCCTGCGAACACAAAATGAAGAAGCAAACACAAATGCACGGTAGGGAATAACGGGTCCCTATCCCGCGAACAAATGACATTGAAAACCGTGTGCCCGTAGTCCAACACAGTGTAGATAGTTATACCAAGTGGAAGTGACACGCATCATATGTTAGCGCGCTGCCAATAGGTACGTCCAGCCCAATGGTCAGGGTCACCAGCTGACCCATATTGTGAGGGAGGGTACACAGCTGGGCAGATGTGTCCATAACAAAAAACACAATAAATGTACATATCTAGCGACTGTATGACCGAATTATATCCAACAACGCATGTAATAGTCACATACAATAGGTATGTCCGTATTTCACATACCAAATGTGACAGGAAATAGAATAAGCATGTAAACGAAACAGAAGGAGCATATAAACTGCTACAACAATAAGGCAACATGTAGGCTGAAAGGAACAGTATTATCCGTACCGTTGACTGTGGGTACATGTTGTCCAGTACATTCTGACATGTGTCTGGAATATATCCCATCCTGGACATAGGAAAAGGTGGCATCCTACCAATGATTAGAACAGTCAGCCAAAATCCGCACATCAGCGGTCCAAGCCGAACTTGTCAGGATGTGTCACAGTTGAACGGGTATTACCCGGGTATACCAACCATGTCATGAAAGTTAAGTATGGGCGTGTACCTATGTGCGTGAGGTATAGCATGTGGAAAATCAAACATGGCAGGGTAGTCCACACAATCATACAGGTACCTGACATATGTAGGGTATGCAATATGTCACCTTGACCGTGTCATGGGCCATCAACCAAAGCAGTGATGGATGGAGTGTCAGGAATATGTGTGTGGGTGGGGATGGGTAATAGTATAATCCTCCAAGGCGACACTGTGTCGTATGCAGAATAGGTGAACCGGAGGTGTATGAGGGAGCAGTGGGTGAAGCAGAAAGAAACACAAAAACATGTATACACATCTGCAATACAACCAGACAGGCCATACTGTAGAACACAATCCCACAAACATATGAATATTAAAATGTGCGATACAAATGTATAGACATGTCACCGGCACATACCCACAGATTGGTCCTGATGGAACTGGCCATATCAAATGCAACACACCTGGATGCATAATGGACTACCCAGCATCCCCTCCACAGCACACAACCTGCTCCCATACCTGAACGTCCACCAAATCCAGCCATACTTGGCCTACTGGTTTGGTGCAGCCACATCTACACATAGTGACCACTACGCATATGTAGTAGGTAGTGTCACACTAGGCAGTTTCAGGATTGCAAACTATGTATCCCTTGCATGTAAAACCCCCAGCACATTTTCGTAACACCAGAAGAATGGTTGGTACTTGTCTTGTTTTGGTCTTGTTCAATTTTTGGGATATCCCTCATGGGATAAGTAACCTGTGTAAACATTAGAATGGGTATGAAGACACGAAGTCCAGTCCCATAGATATCTGGACACAAGTTGGAATGTGCAGTAGTGGTGCACGAGACTGTCCAGCCCTGGATGGTCATGCAGAACCTACTACCCAGGATCAAACACCTGCCCGTGACGCACATGTCCCGACACGAATAAGCGAGAGAATATATTGCACACATTCACATAGTGGCACATGGTATAAGGGTGATGAAGGCACTGACGTAAACAGGATACCCCCTGATCCACTGTGTGAGGGACAATTAATCTGTGGTGTGTAGGTGTGACCTGACCAACAATGATACAATGACAAATGTCCTGTGATTGTAGGAAATAACTATGTACCTAACTGCATGTAACAGTTGCCTAAAGCGGTCACATCAGGATAGAATAAACGTAATTCGTAGAAGAAACAGGCAAACAACAAAAGTGCCAAAGGTATAAGGCTCACAGCTGGGAAACAAATGAATGTTCTAAACCTGCACTGACCATGGCTATGTGTTGGCCCAAACAATCTGGTGTCCGCAGTAGGGTTACCATCTGTCCCGCTTTGCGAGGGACAGTCCCTCTTTGGACAGTTGTGTCCTTACAAAATACATTACAAATGGCAAATGTCCTGGGATTGTAGGACATAATTATGTCCCATATGTTATGTAATAGTTGCAGAAAATAATTATTTCAGTATCTAAAATACCTAAATGTTACAAGAAACAGAATAAGCAACTAAACTGCTACAACAATAGGCTTTTATGTAGGCAAATAAGTAAAGTTCTATCCTTTGTACTGACCGTGGGTATGTGTCAGCTTGTAAAATCTGATGTGTGTTCCGAAAATGTCCCATCTTGGCCATTTGAAAAGGTGGCAACCCTAGTCCCCAGAATACATCCCAACCTGTACATATGACAATGTCAATGCTACCAATGGTCAGAGCATTCACACAATAACTGGCCAGCCTCTTAACCACTCACAAAGCCAGTGACCTTTGGGGGAAAGGTGTTGAATGAGAATGACTACTTACAACAATGAAGAGTAATAGATGTATTTAACTGCAGAAAATTAGTAGAATTACGAATCTGTCTACATGTTCCAATTTAATAGTACTAATATGGTAGAAGTGTCCGTGATTGTTCCTGAGTTGTCATAGCCTTGTCCCTGTAGAAACGAGTCCCCAAGTATCACAGAGGTCAGTACACATAAGTACACCAACCAACTATCACATCTGTTTGACAGGACTTTTGCATACCTGTAGTGAATTGATAACAGGTGTCCAGAATAATATTCATTGTATCTATAAATGAATGAAATAGTCAAATGGGGAAGGGGAAGGGAAACATGTGGAAACCACCGCCCAACCTGCATTATGTAGTGGAACCACTCCCCGCCCAAAATTATGTAGCGCCGGCCAAATAATGTGGTCAGAGGTGCCCAAACACCTGCATCTGTAAACACAGGTAGAATGCTAAAATCTGGACTAACTCTGTCCATGTGCTACGTCTGATTTTTAAACAGCACCAGGGCAGTTCTAGTCACCAGTCGGCTGAGCCTAAACCTGGACCAGCACATGAACACCCTGACAATCAAACACGCGTATGTGCGAGAACTATAAGCGTAGGAGTTCTGAATATCCTTGGAGTGAGTAGACATACAGCACAGGTCCTGAGCAGTAGGAAATGGGGAATGTCCTAATTGTAGTACTGTGGTTTTCCCAGCAGGAGAATGGATGCCTGCTGTGTAAGGTAAGCGGTGAGGCGTATGTCAGAGTAGCTATGAACCATGGGTATACATATAAATGAGCCAGAACAACAATAGTGTAGTGGTTACAGCATCCGCCCAATGTAAAGGCATTCCCGGTTCAAGTACGACTATAGCACATAATTGTGTAATGAATGCCTCTGTGCTGTAAAGCCAACATTTATACATGTAAAGGTGACCACATTTGCATGGGTCCGTTAACTGGATTCCATCAAAGTGGTACTTTCATAAGGAATAAGGCACATGTAATCCCAAAAAAGTGCCTGTAAACATATGTAACACAGAATAAGTAGATGCAAGTGCGCCTGCGTGGGTGTACGCAGCTATTAGCATAGCAAATGTATGTTGTCTTGTACAGCTGTAACTTTTATATACATAGATAGATAGATAGATGTGTGTATAGATAAATATCCACAGACATAACAGAAATATGCAATTATATATCTACATATTTATCTATATATACACACACATATATATATATATATATATATATATATATAGATAGATATATAGATATGTAAGGAACACCGAAAGATGAAAGCAAACATAAGGGTTGTGAAGGGAATCCAGAGCAAGTAAAGAATTATAAAGTGCTCGCAGCGTATGTCACATAAAGCTGCACAAGTGTGAGTAAAGCACCGCTCTTCACACCAGAGGCAGGGTTATACCAGTGGCCATAACATCGTTGAAGTGCTACGTCAACATTGTAAACAGACAGAATGTAGTACATGTTGTGACCACCTACACTTGTAACCCGCAAATCGTTCATAATCCATAACACCAGGAAAGGCACGTATGTGCAAATGTGAATGGATGCTGAGCCTGTGAATACATGAGGTGGTGCAAAATGTGTGTAGGATCCCAACGCTCATGAGAGGGCAATGTGTAAAGGTGTGTCATGGCTGCGATATCAGGTGTATAATGGCTGTTATGCGTGGAAACTCAACACGGGTGTGCAGGAGAAACTATGGATATGCGATTATGGACACAGGAGTGCTAGGGTATGTTGCGCCGGGTGCAATGGAGTGGCCCGTGGAGGTCAGCTAGTATGTAGGTGCAATTCCCAGATAGAGCATTGTTTGCATGGAGACATGAGTAAATGGGCATATCGTTGTCGGACGTTGTGCATCATGGCTGGCAGCCCGGCACGTAAATCCTATACGCCACCCATGAGCGGAACGGAGTTCTGCTGTGACAACCCCAAACCGGGAAAAGCAGAAAGACACAACTACATGAAGACAACAATATGTTGATGTACAGTCACAGTAACACAAACACACACCCTATCAACAGTAATAATATGAATGTGCACAGAAACAAACACAGTAGCAGGAATAATAGGCTGCGCATACGAGTAATAGGTCGAATGACACTGTATCACATCCCAGTTAGCAGCGGCACCCCAGACATGAAAAACGTGCGACATCTGTCCGCTGTATAATGTGCAATATACTGAGCACAAGTTCACTGGAGTGAAGTGTCGGTGTCATAATGACTAAGGCAATAGTATGCTGTTGAAGCAGAGATAAAACCCAATACGCATGTGTAAGTGTCCATGTCCGGGAAATGTATAGGTTAATGGACACACAGATGTATATATAGATAAAAACGTATATATACATATATCTACATTAATTTACATAACACATTTACATACACATATATATATTCATATGGATATACTATGGATATATATATATATATATATATATATATATATATATATATATATATATATATATATATATATATACACAAACAACAGGTAGTGATATATACACATACACACAAAACAACATATATATGTCAGTGTAGATATACACATGTACATAAATAGGTTACTTCACAGCAATTAGGGGTAACATATTTACAGGCCGGGCATATGTGACTGGGAGGTCCATTAAATAAACGTTGTACCCCCCCACATCGCCCAGCTAGGCCGGACAGACATACAGACAGGCAATACAGATCAATACACTGCCGCTGTCCAAAACACCAGTAGGAAAGTACCAGTGGGAGAGTTCTGCAAGGTCTACCCTTTAAACATGGATAAAGGTGTCCCTTGCGAGACCCCAAATATTCAGGGTATGTGTGAATCTGCTGACATTAATATGAGCAGGATGTAGGTGTACATGGAACAGTAGGTTGTGCAAGTGTGATAATACATGGGTTGACAAAACATACGACATGTGTCCCGAGACGGGGAGAGTGGGCAATGTGTAGGGGTGTGCTCATAGCCCAGCTGCACTCGCAGTAAGTATTTGTCATGACTGCTGTAGAGGGGTGCCAGGTAGGTGGACCATGGGTATGCATTAATGGGCTTAAGTGTGCAGGTGCTGGTTGGCAGAGATGTAGTAGGCCCACCCAGTGGAAGTCATTAATATTCCTATGTGGGCATAGCATACACCTACACCTCCCAAACCTGAAGAGCACATCTACCGGATAGTCTGTAAACCATCGGGGGAATACATAGAGACCAAATCAGTGCCATGTACCCGATTAGCATGGACGTCCATAGTTATGTATCAGAATGTATCAACAGCCAACTAAACACTTCCAGAAATAGTGATATTAGGTGAACAGGTGGCGGAATACAGGTAATGACAGATGACAACATGTATGAGTCATAAACCGCATGTACTTCGACAAACGTGAATGAATACATATGCTCTGTGACTGTGAATGTGTCTGGTTAATAGAACCAATTGTCTAAATGTGCCCCACAGGGTGTTATGCATTGTTCCTGATACAGTGTTCATTCACACCCATTGGTATGTGAGTTCTGCTACTGACTGAAAGTGCATAATGTGCTGACCACCTTAGGTAGATGATAGCATAATAGAAGAGGTTCAACACCCGTACGCCTGCGAGGGACACACACGTCTGGGCAGTTGTGTCCTGCAAAATGACAGTTATGGCACATGGCCTGTGAGTTCGGGAATGGAGGCTATATAGTGTGTATAGTGGTGTCAGACATCAATGTGTTGTATCAGTAACAGCTACATGTAATAGGAAACAGTATTATCAATTATAATGCTACATGAATAACCTTAACATATGCAAACCGTGGAAGTCACCCGTTTACTACTGGCTGTGGGTAAGTGTTGCCTTGACACATGTGATAGCTCTACATATAGGGTCATTCTGAATGGCCAAAGTGGAACCTGCTCTGTAGAAATGTCAGACATACCAGGGCAGAACATACCTACACCCATGCATAATACAGAAATATACATATCGGAACAAATCAAAGCGTAGTCTAGCAGCAGTAAAGTTGCTTATGCTACTACATATGACATATTGACATGTCAGGTATACAAGACCTGTGACAAGCAACCAGTACAGACATGTACAACATGAGAATGTCCCCTAATCTGGACAGTTGCAATGGCTAGAGTATTGTCCATGCCACACAACTGTCCCTGAATGTCAGGTACGTCCCTGAGTTTGACTGAAAGTTTAACTCTGTCCCTCTTAATCCCTCCTAAAATTAGTGGCTGTTGAAGGAAAGGTGGTGAGTAACACTTACTGACTAATGACAATAAGTAAGAGGTTTAAACAACTGTTACTTCAGAATATGTGTATTAAGTCATATGCTCTGATTCTGTCAATGTTTCAAGTTAATAGCACTACTTTTGTAAAAGTGTCCCTGATTTTTTCTTGACTTGTCCCTGATTCTGTAGAAATGTGTCCCCAATTGGTGGAGAGTTCTGGTATTGTCACATGAGATATGCATAATGAGGGACTGTCCCATGCAAAGTGGGAAAGGTGTCACTCCTACAGTCTCCAGTTGTGCAATCTGAAAGGTGGACAACGTGCAGTAGGTATGAGGTAGCATGACTCGGCGGACAGCTGCATTAACAAACTCAAGTCACATGTCAGCATTGCAGAGTATCGGTTCCCATGTGTCATGCAGATGGGAGCAGATCGTATGAGGAACACGCATATAATATGATTACGTCACCGGAGAGGCCGCCGAGTCTGTACAGTCGAATGCCTCCCATCGCAAAATGGTTACACATACCCGATACTGTAGTCATGTAGTCCAATGTAATACGCATCACAAGGGATCACACACACCCAGCGTGAGTAACAAATGTAAGCGGAAATGTTGGTGAGCGAGCGGTTGTAAGCGTGTTTGTCTACCAGTATGCCAGTAGTGCACTGTCAAAGAAATGTGGAGTCTAAACGTGTATAAGGTGCTGTGACCACAGGTCAGCAGTGCTTAACACTGTGCAAACCCACGCACAACTGTTCCCACCTGCCTTACCCAGTCTGTATCCAAAGGCGTCGGCCTGTCTGCAAACAAAGAACCTCCCTATACACGTGATGGTAGCAGTACCCTGCGCACATAGCTCATGTGAATTAACAATAGACCATGGCATATGTACAGACAATAGACCACACACACACACCATACAGTGCAGACATCCACAGTATAGCAATGTACTGGCAGATATATCCGGACCACTGGTGTATGCATGCCTGGCGGTCCTGTGTTTCAGTGTGTGAGCATGCCCAGTATGACTGTTACACATGTTGTTGACTGACATTACCATCATACCATCATGTGTGTGAGCATGCCAAGTATAGTCAACTGTATTGCATGTGTCACATGTCCAGATAGTACTGTGTTGCTGACCCCTTCGTTCTGCACAGACAGGTGTCATGCTATGTCTGCAGGGTAGCTAATGGTCATGTGGCATTGACAGTTGCTACATGTCTGCATAGCGTGGGGGGACATCCAACCACAACCACAGTCCTACACAGCACCATGGGTGGCGCACATGACTCTTACATGTGTAGGTTTGACGGGGGCAAAGTCAACAGTTGTACACATCTGCTGCTACTGTACTGGTATGCTGGGTACTCCATGTCAGTGTGTGGACCTACCTAAATGCTGGTTGGAGGGATACCAGGGTATGTCAGTTCCCAGCTTTAATTACCAGCACAGTGGTGTTGGATGTCCTAGCTTACACAACCTACATCAAACTGCCTGGCCTGCTGTAGTCTGTGTGTGTCTTAGGGGGTTGGGGTCATTCATTGGGCATATCCATAGGCCATCGTATATCATTTGTCTGTATTGGTCCACATCTGTCCAGCTGCATGGAACATGTGTGGGCTGTATGGACACACATGATGATCAGCCCATAATCTGCAGTGGGTTAGGACACCCTGTGTACTACAGGCTACCATTGTGACCCCCGTATGTGCTACAGAGGTCATGGTGCCACTATGGATGTGTTCTGTCTGCTGCCCTAACATTTGGCCACCACAGTCACTTGTATGCTCACATACATACCATAGCAATGGGTAACTACACATTCTAATACAACTGCCACTAGTTAGGTCAATAGACATACCCTGGGTGCATTCTGGACATGAGTACGGTGCTGGAGTGCTGCCTATGTTGGATGCACACAGTGCACCTCCTATACATGGCCGAGCACAGGTAGTGTCATGTTTGGCATCCATTGTACTGTGTGCGGGTCAGAGAGAGGAAATCCGTGGGTACCTACTGTGTCAGTGCATATGCCTTGTGTTGTCTCTTTGCCAAGGGCAGGTCATACTGTGCACGGGCTTTCGCTGACTGTGCCCTGCTCAGGTAGTTCCTTCACCAAGTCACACTGTGCCTGTATATGCCTTCACAGTGGTGTTGGGCTGTGTGGCCCTGCCCCATGATGTTCCTGTTGCAACTGTTACTGCAGGATAAGATTGTGTAGCATAGTAAATACCATAACAACTTGTATGCATGTAGCTTGTGAATACTCCAGAGCTCCAACGGATGTGGCTGGATACCAGAACTGTGAACTGAGCATCCCAAACACATGCACAAGTATATGTCTTGCCTGTGCATCTGCCTCAGTATGGTGTGAGTGTTCAGGTGTGTGTGCATTGCTGATGGGTGTCATCAGCCATGACACCAGTGTTTACTCAGCATCCCCCACTAGGTGACTGTAGGGGATGTCCATATTGGCATTGGTGTGCTACAGCTGTGTTAGAAGCCATATATCGAACACATCATAGCTTCCAGAGCAGACAGCACACACATTCAATCTCATGCCCTGGCCGTCGCATATGGCCTAGCTGTTGGAGGGTATGCCCCTGCAGTGACTGTAGGTCCTAACCCGCTTACCGGGTGGTGCTACAATGTGTATGTGTGTGCAGGCTTTAGCACCCAGTCATCCATGTGTTTGAACAGATGCATATTGCTGGTCTACTAATCACATGTGTTGAGGACATGTAGTTGACATGGCGTCTGTGAACTGGTGCAATACTCTGGATACAGATGCCTGTGAGATACCCATGATATCCCCAGTTGTGCTGTGTGAGGTACCCGTGGCTAGTACACCTAGGCCAACACATACCATGGTATCCACTGTGATGTGTTTCCCTCGGCCTGTTTGATGTGTCAGGTGTGGCAGGCACAGGTCAACAAGCTGCTGTAGGAGGTCTCTGTCCACCCCATAGTGATCCTCCATCCCCAGCCCATGTAGCCCCTGGTAAGTCACCCTCGGTCTATAAAGTCTTATGTCACCCCAGTAAGGGTTGTTTAGCAGCATACACATCCTCACTGCCCCAGCCTCCTGCACATGTTGGTATATGTTTCCTGCTGCAGCCCGTCTCATTTGGTTGGACTGTGTCGTGAAATGTCCCCACAGGTATACACCGGTGGCGTAGAGTGCGGACGAAACCTGTGTGTATGCTGCTTGCTCGCATTACCGTACTGTTCATGTGTGGGCTGGCCAAGTCATCTGCTGATTGTGCTGATCAACACCTGTTTGTGCAGCCTGTACACCCTGACTACCCCACCACTGCTGTCATCCCTCCCAATGTCACCAGGCAGGTATAGACACACCCCTAGCTTAGGTGTGCTAAGGCAGGAACACTCCCGAGGCACAGTTCTGCAATGTACGTACAGTATGCCTGACTCCCTCCCATGCTGTCAACTATATTCGAGACCTGCACCTGGCTGACTACACACATACACTCCAGGGACCAGCAGCACACCCTGGTGATAAATGTGATACACTATAGTCAACCCCATCTGCATAGTATAGTCTTCTAATGAATAGTTATATGACCCATACCGAACCTCCAAATTAACAACCACTGCTCAGTGTCACTCAGATCCATACACAACTGGCAACAGGTGCCTTACTGTCACCATATTCGATGTTGCATGGTCTTCCCAGCAACAAAATAACCGGTGTCTACACGACTACCACCCATGGCCCTGCACACTACAGACGATGTGCATTACCACCACGCCATGGCAGATATACATAGATCCCAGGTTATCACGTATAGATCATCCGGCACAAACATTCAATAGTGCTGATGTTCCCAGACATATATGTTCACATCTATGTCCACCTCTACATCTACATATATCCGACACACACACGCACACACATATATATATATATATATATATATATATATATATATATATATATATATATATATATATATCTATATATATACATACACACATATACATGTACACACATATGTAGATATGGCAGTTATATCACAACAGCGGACCACATGACAGCAATACATTAGACAGGAAAAAAAAAGGAAACTACATGTGCCACCTCCATCATGTAGTGTTGTTACTATCAAAGCACGTGTGTTATGTTGCGTCACATGGGTCAGACCATATCAAGGGTAAGAATAGGGCTGCTGACAGTTACTCACCAGACCTATTGGTGAATGTATGTGTTGACAACCCAGTGTCTTGGCAGAATATTCGGGCTGTGGACACTATATAGGTCAGTAACAAAATACACTAAACACATCCCGCAGCTAGCCACCCACAGATACCAACACATACGGTATAACTGCCAAACACACACACCTGCCATGCCTTGGAATCGAGCATCTACCTTTCTAGTCTACCACACTACAGCGTTATGCAGTAACAGAATGCGCTACCGAGTTCCAGCATCACCGCACTCCCACAGGCATACATCTAGGTGGATGACATCAACCGCAAAGGCAAAGACGACAATAGGTAATGTATGGAAAGTGAGCCATCTAAAAGCATTACTCTATCCCCAGGCAGCTGGAAACACACACACATACACAGACACACACTTGGCAGGGCTGGGAGTCGAACATGCACCTAACTACCTTATCACACTACAGCATTATGCAGTTACAGAACGCGCTATCAAGATTATTGGTACACAGCACTCCCAGAGGCATACTTCTAGGTGGATGACATCATCCGCAAAGGCAAAGACACTGATAGGGAATGTAGGTGGAGTGAGCCGTCTAAAAGCATTACTCTGTCCCCAGGCAGCTGGAAACACACACACACACACACACACACACACACTTGACAAGGCTGGGAGTCGAACATGCACCTAACTACCTTATCACATTACATCATTACGCTGTTACAAAATGCGCTATCGAGATTACTGGAGCACAACACTCCCAGAGGCATACTTCTAGGTGGATGACATCATCCGCAAAGGAAAAGACGCCATAGGGAATGTATGTGGAGTGAGCCATCTAAAAGCATTACGCTGTCCCTAGGCAGCTGGAAACACACACACACACTTGGCAGGGCTGGGAGTCGAGCATACACCTAACTACCTTATCACACTACAGCATCACGCAGTTACAGAACGTGCTATCGAGATTACTAGTCCACAGCACTCCCAGAGGCATGCTTCTAGGACGATGACATCATCCGCAAAGGCAAAGACACGGATAGGGAATGTATGTGGAGTGAGCCATCTAAAAGCATTACTCTGTCTCCAGGCAGCTGGAAACACACACACACACACACACACACACACACACACTTAGCAGGGCTGGGAGTCAAACATACACTTAACTACTTTATCACACTACAGCATCACGCAGTTACAGAATGCGCTATTGAGATTACTGGTATACAGCACTCCCAGAGGCATACTTCTAGGTGGATGACATCATCCGCAAAGACAAAGACGCCGATAGGGAATGTATGTGGAGTGAGCCATATAAAAGCATTAGTCTGTCCACAGACAGCTGGACACACACACACACACACACACACACACACACACACACACACACACACACACACACACTTGGCAGGGCTGGGAGTCGAACATACACCTAACTACCTTATCACACTACAGCATTACGCAGTTACAGAACACGCTACCGAGATTACTGGAACACAGCACTCCCAGAGGCATACTTCTAGATGGATGACATCATCCGCAAAGGCAAAGACACCGATAGGGAATGTATAGAGAGTGAGCAGTCTAAAAGCATATTACTGTCCCAAGGTAGACATAGACAAACACAAGGCAGTGGTGTGAGCGGGACAACTGCCTATCTACGGAGCACTATTACAACACTACATAGATACGAGATGCGCCATAGACAGTACACCCTTCAAGACAGTCAACCAGTATGTCCAATGTAGGAATCCATCCTGACGTGGGGTATGGACATCTGTTGCCTGGATGACCACCATCACTATACAGGATGTCAATGGCCATGCCCATACACAGAGGCACATCACCGACACAAGGTGTCACTGAGCATGCTCACACACTTAGTATCACACGTCCGTTTGGAATGTACTGTGTGTCCATCTACACAACGGCATACTGGGCATGCTCACACACTTAGTAGAAGCGACACACTTAGTAGAAGCGAAGGGCTATCTTGCATGTACACGGATTCTAAACACGGAAGGACACAGTTTGGAATGTACTGTGTGTCCATCTACACAACGGCATACTGGGCATGCTCATGCACGTAGCAGTTGCAAAGGGCTGTCTTGCATGCACACGGATTCTAAACACGGAAGGGCACAGTTTGGAATGTACTGTGTGTCCATCTACACAATGGCGTACTGGGCATGCTCATGCACTTAGTAGTTGCAAAGGGCTGTCTTGCATGCACACGGATTCTAAACAAGGAAGGGCACAGTTTGGAATGTACTGTGTGTCCATCTACACAATGGCATACTGGTCATGCTCACAAACTTAGCAGCAGCAAAGGGCTATCTTGCATGCACATGGACTCTAAACACAGAAGGGCACAGTATGGTGTTACTGTCCCCACGTACATGAAGGCCACTCACATGTGCTGACCACTACACACTCAAGAGCCATCGCAGATGTCTCAGGTGCAGATCACAGATGTAAACACCGCATTCTACTATGTAGCCTTCAGACATCACCATGTCCTTGGATCAGCAACACACATCCATACATTACCACAACACCATGTGACTCATGACCAGTGGACTGTACATATGTCTACAGCAACTGTGCAGACTACACATGTACTGACAGGGTTCCATCATGTGTTATGCAATGCAATGATACCACTGTACATAACCAGGTCGGCTCTACACATAACAGGGGCCCTGAGTCTTACACAGCTGTGACAGATGACTGTTGCTGTACACCAAAGAACACACATGTTTGGATATGACATACATGTAATCACAGTGGATATGTGCATGGACCACACACACAACACATATGTACATAGCATAGCTTTTGCTGTCCTCCGTGCAGACAAGTGGCTACAGCAATCACACGCATGCACATGGAAGATAGATCCATGGCTGTTGAATGCTAACAGTACATGAGGTAGCAATGTTGACCGAGAAAACATTCCCTCTGTACTAGTTACCCATGACACCCATCATATCATACAACAGTCCATGTGTTATGTATGTCATCACACATGTCCACCAATTGCAATGCATACAAACATGGCTACATGACAGGCATGTAGGACCAACACACATGTACATTTAGTGGTGTGCGTGCAGCTACCATGCATGTGCAGTAGCTGATGTATGTAATTCATCTGTGCCTAACTACAACATGCAGTTGCAATGCAGCACCATCACTGACAGCTGTATATGGTGAAATACTGACAGTACGGTAGGATGTACATCAGGTATGAATGGATGTGTGTACATAAAGTGGTGATCCACCTTTGCAGATGGATGTTTGCTGAGGATGGCTCACAGGTGTGTCACAAGCCATCCTACCATTACATGTGCAAACAGTAAGCTATGTTACTGTTACTTGACAGTGAAGACATAAAGCCTACACAGCGGTCAGGGTGTTACTGACTGTAAGTCACTTGACACCTGTAACACTTACATCCTCCCATGTGCATATAACAGCACAATTGCCGAAGGTAGCGTTGGTACACATAATGTGGCCAATACTGCTGCATGTCTGTCAGACGTATCATCATATAGCAGGTGTATCATTCATAGTACTGCCATGTGTGTTTGCTTGTGTGACCATATATGCCACATATGGTGAGGAATACATCTCAATTGTTACACACCCCTGTACACTGTTGTAGAGATCTGTACATACTGCAGTGTGGAAAGCATGACATAGGCAGGGGTGGTGTGTGTATCACACACATGTCAGCAATCTGTATATGAATGACATTTGTGGACTCCACAGTGTGTGTGTGTGTGTGTGTGTGTGTGTGTGTGTGTGTGTGTGTGTGTGTGTGTGTGTGTATGTGTGTGTGTGTATGTATGTATGTATGTATGGCTGTCTGGTGCATGGAATGAGGGTGTATGCTACCATACAGAACAGACAGGATCCCTAACCCCTCATGGTGATGCAGTCTACTACCCTGTTGATGCCATCGGACTCAGCCTTACTGGCTACGTGTACATGTTCATTCTCTGTGTCGCGTTGTGTGGGTGCACAGTACTGTGAGGGTGATTACCACATAGGCAGGGGTCCTCACCTCAACACTATCGAGTGTGCATTATAGTGTTGTTGACCCCGTGAGTGTGGTGTGATATGCACATGTCACTCTGACACCTTTTGTAGTGTTGATTCTGTCAACAGGCCACTGGTAGAAAACTCCTGTGACATACGAAGGTATATCTAGTATACTCAGTGTAGCTGGAACACGGTATGGGTGATGATGTCCTATGACCTGTCACAGGTATGCTATGCAGTGTGAAATCATCCATACTGTCATCTACCTCTGTACTGCTAACATCTACGTTGATAAAGGTTCATAGACTTGCAGACCATACTCAGCAGGGTAATAGTGCAGTGCCTCCAATTATGACTGTCGTCTCCACTTGTGGGTTGCAGTTGGTTGATATTATCCAACACCCTATCTGTATTGCATATTCATGCTCAGCACTTGTTCAGAACTTGTGAGCACTTCATGAGCTACTAATTACTATAGCACCCATTCCAACTCATTTCTTACAAGTACACTGTCTGTCCTTACATTTCCAGCTTGCTTACAGTACAACTGCTGTTGTAGACACGTAACTCACATATCTTGTGAGACATGGTTGAATATACAGGCATGTCCAACTGTCACGTACCAGTGCTATTGCCTGTCTATATGATGAATATGGCGAGCATGTGGCAATAGAGCAATTGTCTCATGTACACAGTCAATGCTCACCTCCCAACATACGACACTACAGCCTGTGGGAGATGCACATATGTAGCCATGCTGGGGGTAATGCTCTCACCAACCCAGACTGAACCTAACATTCATGTGGGCACATGTAACATTTGCAACACACCCCACTCATCACATAGTCTCACAAGATCTCCACCACCACAGGCCACACATAGTATGAGTATGACATTTGCAGAACCTCTCCATACTCTGTGTAGGCACGAGAGGCAGCCCCCATCACCAAACACAACAACAATTACTTATAGCCCACAGACCCATGTGTGCCCATCAAATACAGCCAATAGGGCGTTATAACATACCCAACACACCAGTCATAGGTGACTCTATAGGCGGTCACACTGATGTCCCACTCAGCAGGCTATACAAGGCGATTGTCGCTTACATCTAGCTGTCAGGTAACTGGTTCTGCAACATAACCTATGCACCCATGCCACACCTCACCAGGTACAATTAGACTGTCATTCTCCATGTTAGTGTGACTGCCCTGAGATGTAACCTCCCAGACTACATGTGCAGGGACATGCAATAGCTCTCCGGTCTTGTAGCCCAGAAGGTATTGGCCAAGCCCTGGGGAACATTCTGCATTCATCCAGACTAGATACCACTGTACAACGACTGACTGTTTCACTTCAACAGTTGCCTATGCTTCTGCTGTCATTCCACAGGCATCCAGTATCTGTCCGCTTTGAATGACATGGTCAACAAAACACGATGCTTTGGCACAGATGACCTGCACCTGTCAGCCCTGGGAGTACAGATAACATGTAAGGCTCTTGCTGCTCCTATAATGCCTGTCTTGCACAGTTTCCAATAACATTCACCACCATAACGTGAACAGGCATTCAAAACATGGGGTCATGTGACTCAATGCTTGACATCATCTCTGATTCACGCAGGCAAGGCACTCCTTACAATGGACCACTTCAATATCTCTGCAGTGACTGGGACCTGCCTCTAGGCTCCACAGGGCACACCTGCACTGACAGGTTATACGCAGACCACACCTTTCAGTCATGTTACCTGGACAGGAACACCCATGGCTGAGGTGTGTCCATATTTCACTATGTTGTACACACCTCCTGGCTGATTACTTAGCACAATGCATCAGAGGTGATCCACATGCAACTAACTGTGGCCAGAACTGCTATACACATTGTAACATGCTACGGATTCAACAACATACCCCACGGTTACTGGCCCTCATTTCTTGGTGTACTGGACAGTAGAGTTCAGACAGGTACTACTGATGTGCGACTGACACTGCCCCACACTTAACTGGGATAGCTACTCATGTACTGACACATTAGGCCAATGCTGTCCGGGATTCATAACCTCCACTCGGCTGGATCAACCCATACACATCACCACCAAGACCAACAATATCCTAGACATGGACATTACCAACATGTCACTGGTGTTCGACACCTGGGGTTATGCCCTCATTGGTAGTTTCTGAACATATGCTAATCACCCTTGTTATCCACATCCCGGCACCACACCCTTCACGGCATACACAGTACAAGATTAGTACAATGCCTACTACAGACGTCTTATGACAGCAGTAGTAAACGTCATGACACCCGTGCAGATGGACAATGCACATACAAATGCTGAAACATACCCCAGTGCACTTCATTAGCACTTACATGACTGCATGGGTCATGCTATTCCAAACAGAGCCATGATGGTACCCACCAGATAACGGATGCCACTCGGGGGGTCCAGTTCCATGGACATAATGTACAACAAAAGGTGGAGGCTGTTGCAAAGTGGAGTACAATCCCATGGGTGGGGTAGCTCACTGGTCAGCCTCAGTAGGGGTTCGGGATCCCTTATCACATCCTCCAAACCTAGCTACGTAAACATTACTACGACACATTCCAGGGTGTACCGCAAAGCATTATGGATGTATGTCAGTAGTCATTGGCAATATCCACATCTGCTCTGACATACGACGGTTACTCAGGAACATTACAGAACTGAGTGATGTTGGCAGCATCCTGGCGGATGGGTTCAATGCTAACTTTACACCCTCTCACTCCCTACAGGGCCATAATCCATGCAGGAACATTGCGGGGTCCCTGCGGTCACAACTACACAGTTCCAACCTGCACTCTCTAAGGCCTGGAACACAGACTCCATGTGACCATCCAACATCCCAGGCTGTGATTTACACAAACTTCAGAATGACATGTCTCCCCACTTGGCCACCAGATTCACTAATAGCTCTGTATCAGACATTGTGGCCCCTGAATGGCACACAGCAACAGTTATCACACTCCACACAGGTGGCGCCACAATGAAACAGAGGGACTATTGCCCTATACGCCTGACTGGACTGTTCTGCAAGGCTATGGGGCATATCATCATGGAAGTCATTCACAGAGACATTGGTGGGCTCCAGAACTTTGATGCCACCCAGGTTGGACTTGTTAGGGCCAGACCATGGTTCCTACAGCTGGTGGACTCCTTTGATACAGCTACCAGGGTAGTTGATGACGGTAAGGGGGTCCACAGAGCCTACATTGTCCTCTCATTGGCTTTCAGCCCCATTCCCCATTCTGGTATTGACAACATACACATCCACCTGCACATCGACCCCTACGTCTCAGGATGTTATGTAAAGTGGCTCACGGACAGGACCCACATAATGAGGGTAGCATACCGTAGTATCTACTGTATTTCAGTTTCACTTGGCATACCACAGTCCTCAGTCATAGGGCCCCACATGTTCTGTATATGCTTCCCTGAGGTACAGGCTAGCACAGAGGGACTTTCCCTGACTAGGTTTCCAGACAACTGCATACAAGGCGCCATGATTGATCCACCACCTGATACAGACTCCCTCCAGAAGGGTGTCACTGTGACGGATACCTGATGTCGATAACATGGCCTCAAGCTGCATGACACATGGTGCATGAACATCCCCTTTGGATTACATCAATCACCCACTGACTATCACATAGGTGGTAGTCCCCTACATACATGTGACATTATATGGGATCTTAGTACACACGTATGTAGCACTCACTCCTTTGATAACCATATTGCCAATGTGGCATGGATATCCTTCTACATGGCCACCCTTATCTGTACTGGGTTTGCAGCTGGAACAAAGGCATCCATTGTACCTCTAAACTCCTGACGTATACACACATTCAAGGGTACAACACCCCGTTTAGGGTGTACCTTACAGAACAGCAATGGCTTTACATACCACAACATTAACACACCATGAGGATTATTGAGCTCCAAAGGTTGACGTATGCGGCAGAACTACGGACACCATGACTGTACACATTTGCATACTGCATACTCAGGGGTGACCTCTGCTGAACATACAGGGACCATGTCCACAACAATATTCATGGATATACTCCACATAAGCGACATAAGTAAAAGCCACTGGGAGCAACATGCTCATGGATATGTGCACGAACGTAACGATGAGTTGGATGTGCTTGAGGGTTACATTCACAAACCAGACACTCACCATGCTTTGGAACATGATTCCTATGTACATCATGCAGGGACACTCAGTAGCACTGTTTATGAGATACCTCACTTGGTGGATGGGAGACACACATGTACGCCAGGGATCACTACAGTGGCTGTACTGTGCAGAGGTGCAGGTAACACATGGCTCTGCTGTTCACAGACAGGACACTACCCTAGAGAGGTGCCGCCGGTGTAAACACTATAGTTGGGCTTACACATAGACTTGCCAGACAGCATAGTACCTCACTATGAACCTGTGAAGCTATTACATGTCCTTTGTGCATGGTTAATTGAGTAGCTCTTCCATTTCGATTAGCTATCATGCTGTTACAGTGTCCCGTGACTACAAGCCATATGTATCCTGTTATTGTGTATTGTACATGCCAATAGACAATACCTTTTGTTTGCATGATATAACTGTTATGCTGTGTAGAATATCTGACATATCTCCCTACAATACTGTACATTACACATATTTTACATATTATCCCATAATGCAAAGCATACTTGCACAGCAGGACCACCTTAGGCATGTTATTGTCATTATATGTCCATACACATGCCTACTGTGACAGTATATCAACATAAATTATCCCCTGCTATGGCATGTACTTGTTGGACATACCCTACCACTGATGGCGGGTGGTGTGGAATTGTTCTGTTTAAAGCCCTCATGTAGCATCCCTTGTGGTGTCTGTGATGTTTACCTTGTGGCCCACAGCAGGACACACAATTTCTACAAGTGTTACTATGTTCAGCAAGATACCACTACATAAAACCTTTTCCCACTTTATGCATTGCAGACACTTTTAATTAATACAAAACAGGCTATACATACACTAACATACTGAGTGTTCTACATTCCTTGTTAACGTTCCAAACTTTCGTAAATATCTCTCTGACACCTTTACTGTTCAAACGGTTCTATGGTATGAGCATACGGTTTGAATGTCTGGCAAGTCATCCTTATATACGTCGATACCTGTAACATGTGGTTTCCTGCCGCCAATTGGTGTTCCTGAGTAAATTATTACATGCACATCAGCTGTGCAGCTACTCCATTTGCCAATTACGTGGCAACAGTGGGGTATAATTGAATTCTCCACTTGGGCGTTGCCCTTTTGCCCTACCTTCAGGGAGATGGCGTGTATGTGTTTTGTTGTGTGGAATTGCAACTGCTATTTGTAGAGACACGGATATTTTGGATTCATGTCCCCTGTGGATTGTGTGTGACGGCTAGAGTATGTGGTTCTACATGTGAGTGTACCTGTCATCTCAACCATCTGATAAGGGACTATTTTAAACAAAACCTGTAACATCGCTGTCTGTTCCATTATACAACAGCTACGATTTCACATGGCGCCTTTACAAATGTGTCTTTCACAAGGTATGTTAACGCTTCTGCAGATGTAATTGAGTGAATGGATGTTTGTGATGTTATTACAGTCTGTATTGCTATTGTTTCATGTGTGGGAGATGTAGGTGGGTGTACATAGCATATACAGGTTTGTGGGGACTGCATTTCAACTTATTCCATATATGTGTGTGGGCTCCTTCCCTAATTGAAGATCTATCAGTTAGTAGACTGAAACTATGGTTGTTACGGGCTTATACATTGGGCCATTGTTAATTGGTTTCTATATAGTATGCAGGTGAGGTTGATACTTCCATACCTCCGGAAATACAGCGATATGTAAAGGAATGTTACGAAATGACAGCTGCCCCGTGTATTTCTATCACAGATATTTGCACTCATTGCAGTTGTGTTGGTGACTGAACCTCTTTGGCATGAGTTGCCACTTTTTCAAATGGCCATACTGGGACATTTGCAGGAAACACATCAGTGTTTACAGGCCGACACATACCCACGGTCAGTACACAGGATAGCACATACTTTTATCCTGAATACATACTTATTCTTGTAGCACTTTAGCTACTTATCATGTTTCATATAACATTTACGTTTTTTAGATACAGGCATAACTGTTTAATACAACTATTACATAATATATGGGACATAATTATGTCTTACAATCTCAGACATTTGCCCTTTTTAATATTTTTTGTCAGCACACAACTGCCCAGGGAGGGGCTGTCCTTCTTAAAGTGGGACAGGTGGTAACTGTATGCCTATGGCCAGCTATAACCACACCTACCGTAATGATCTACCTTCGAGTTAGCACTAACAGACACACGATGCAAACACACACACACACACACATTACAGTCCCAAGGAAATGCACACGGCACCCTCAACACACACATACACAGACTATGGCAATCACAAACACAGTTGAACACAGTACCTACGTGGACCGCAACACCGGCAGCGATAACTAAATGTCCCTCAATATCGTGATAATATTACATGCGGTTCTAGTGTCCCGGTATTGTGTTCTTTCGGTCTTTCAGCTTTGTGATTCCGCGTGTCGGTATGTGACACATTCCATAGTTGGCAGTATCCTATTTATTTGTACCTCCATGGTTGTGTACATGTCGTTGACCTATCTACATATTTGCAGATATAGGTGAATCCGTATATATCAACATATATCACTCTATCACCCTTTCTATCTCTGTTAAGTATATATATATATATATATATATATATATATATATATATATATATATATATATATATATATATATATATATATATATATATATATATATATATATATATATATATATATATATATATATATATATATATATATATATATATATATATATATATATATATATATATATATATATATATATATATATATATATATATATATATATATATATATATATCACAGAGAGTGACAGGCAGAATACACCTTTCATTGTGTACATGTCAAGTGTATACTGTTACCTGGACTCCGCACGTTTGTTTTTGAACCTGTCACATTACACACTTGCTGTTGGTACATCTTTGGTAGCTTAGTGTTAGGTGATTGTGTACATGATTGCGTGTTCTACTCCTGGCAGTGGCCATTTTACCCTTCAGAGCAGGCACTATTAGTACAGGGGTGAATAATGCTGGTTTCACCTGTTCTGGACATCATTGACCGTGATCTGTGCGATATTCAGAGAAGCTTAGCCCTGTTTCACGCATATCCGTATAGTCATATTTAAACGACACTTACCAGCACTGGGAAATGCATATTCCTGCTAACATGTGCTAAACATGATCTGATGACCTGCATCCAACATGCATTATTCGTGCCTTCAGAATTACGTTACATCCCTTGCAGGACATGGGACCGGGAACATGCACGACAGTCACTGCATTTACCACTTGGGCATCTGGGATTTTTACACGTGTTCTGGCATTTTGTATGTGGACTGTATTATGGCTGTTACTCCATACTGCGATCAAATGGGTAACGCCGTTAGTTTACATATGGATGAGACCTATTAATGGTATGTCCAAGTGATGTATAATGGATGTGCTCCAGCATTGGGTATGTATGTCACAGTGAGCCACACACTATAATGTGCTACACCTTCACACAACCATAGGTGGAGTATGCTGGGGTGACAGATACCTGTCATGGGTACACCCCATGCTTTGTCACTACATCCATTACATTATATGGAGCCCCTCATTAACGCACCAGGGAATCCATGCAGAGTGTGGGGGGAACAATGATTACACACATGGATCCCGCAATTAGCTCTACTCCACTGAGTGACAGTTGGTTACTCGATGTGGTTGCGACAGCAGACACTGTTTGCCTCGATTGATGAATGGCCTCTGACAAGCAGGCGTGTACCTACCGATGTACCTAGGAACCTATACACACAGTACCAACATATGCTGATAGGTGCGTGTACTGTTCAGGTGTTAACATTCCTTGTTCCAATAGCTGTTGTGTGTACAATGGTTGAGGGCTGCCTATGTAGGATTCACACAGTAGAACACCTATACATTACAATTTACAGGTGGTCGTGTGTGTGTGCCATCCATTTTACTGTGTGTGCAAGTGGAGAGGTGTGTCAGTCTGTAGGGGCCTACACTGTCAGAGTATGTGCTATACGTTCCCTCTTTGCCAAGGCATAGACATATTGGGCATGCCTCCATCTGCCTACTGGGGCTGGCACAGCGTGTTCGTGGTCTGAATCCCTCTGTGCCTGTGATGGCCTTGGCAATTGCGGTGGGCTGTGAGGGCCTTCACCATTTTGTCCCTGCTGCAGCTGTTTCCGCAGGATCATATTATGTAGCATGGCACATACTATGAGGATGTGGGCACACGTGCCTGGAGAGTACTGCAAGGCTCCACCAGATATGTCCACGTAATGGAACCATGATTTCAGCATCCTGAACACACACTCTATGATGATTCTGGTTTGTGCGTGTGCCTCATTATGACGTTCTTGCATGGGTGTGTGTGCATTTCTGATGGGAGTCATCATCCACGGCTCCAGTGCATAGCCAGCATCCCCCATAAGTTGGCCATGTGGGATGTCCCCCCTAACAAATACCTGATACAGCTGTGAGGCATGCCAGATGTGGGAGTCATGGTAGCTTCCAGGGTTGCCAGCACACACATCCATGATAATGCCCTGGGCATTGCACATGACCTGGCAGTTGATGGAGTAGTATCCCTTGTGGTTTATGTAGCTCCTACCATGCTCACCGGGTGGTGACTTGATATGTATGTGCGTGCAGTCTATCTTACCCAGTACCTCTGGGTAGTGTGCCACATGGTGGAAGAGATGCATATTGCTGGCCAACTCCTCCTGTGTTCGGGGGAAGTATATATGCTCATTGGCATGTGGTATCATGGCATCCAGGAACTGGTGTAGTACCCTGGATTCTGATGCCTGTGAGATCCCCATTATATCTCCAGTTGGCCTTTGAAAGGTACCTGTGGCTAGTATTCGCAAGCTTACACATACCTTCGTGTCCACTGGGATAGGTTCCCCTCTGTTGTTGCTGGATCTCAGGCGTGGCCAGCACAGCTCAGCTATTTGCTGTAAGATGCCCCTGTCCACCCTGTAATGCTCTACTATCTCCAGATCATGTAGTCCCTGGTAGGTTACCCTTGGTCTGAACACTCTTCTCCTCCTCCGGGGCCTGTGGTAGTTGTCTGCATCATCCTCCACAACACCATCAGTCTCTAACACATGGTGATGAATCACAGCTATGGCAGCTCCCAACTTGTACATTGTAAAAGTTCCCCGTATGTTTACACCTATGGTGCAGTGTTTGGGAATGCACAGGTGTGTGTGGGGTGCTTTCATGCTTTATACTATTGTGCTGTGAACACCGATGATATCATAGGGTGTGTATGTACGATCGTAGCTACAGGGTATCTTATGTGTTTTACAACAGGAACTACTATTGTGGTGCCTTTGGTGTTAAATTACATTTGGCTGCCGTGGATTACCTCTTGCCCTTCCCTTTACATTTCTTTACATTTCACCTCCCATTTTCTGGCATGCATCCAGCAGCCTGCTTTCATTTGTACTTTCCTACACCTGGCTTATCTTGCGTAATGTGTTCTATGGCCAGTCTACTGCAGGTTTACTTTGCTCTGCTATGACAGTTCTCTTTTCTTTGCAATCCAACACCTCCCCTATCCTGTTTTGCAGGTTTCTGCGAGCAGACTTGTCAGCTGCTGTCGATTGCCCGCTGTGAGTTAATAGGTGTTAATTGCTCAGTTGTACTCTAATTACCCTACTGTGGCATTTCCTTATTTTCTTCCCCTGACCTTCCTGTTTGAGCTATGGTGCATGGCACGTGCGTCCGCTTACCACGTTTTGGGGACATTTTCCTCCCCGTACACATGCGCTTTTAGGCACCATATGTGCTCTCAGCTAAACGATGCTATACCTACCTCCCCACCCCTGTCCTACGGCTTTGCTTAGCAATGGCCAGGCTGGATTTGCATTGCTCCAATGTGCTTACAGCTACGGTGGCACACCCCACTGCTGATGTCATGTATACCTCTAAGCTACTCCTCGGTGTTGTAGTGCTGCTCCATATGGTACATCCTTAGTCCAGCGGGACGTTTGCGATTCACTATTACCTGCCTCATTTGCATGGCATTGACTACTAATTCCTAGTTACCGCACCGAGCACTGTCACAGAGCCTTAGCAACCCTTGCAGCTTGGTTGTGGTGTACCATGCATACCATTGAGTATTATGGTGAAATCATGATTTGTATTACATTGCGATTTTATGACATTTGTATATATTTTCTTTGTGTTCCCATTTGCACACACATGCCCTGCGGTTGTACTTTGCGTTACTGTGGACATGACATTAAATGTTGTTTTTTAGGTGTTGTGCATCTTTTCTTATGCCATTGGCTGTATATTTAGTCATTGGCATACGTTAACTTTGTAATACATGAGTCTGGTCCGCTTTCATAGCTCCGATGTTCTGTTTGGAAAAATGTAAACCGTGTTTTTTGGTTTACATTTCTGTGGGCTTACGCTACGCCTGCACCACTTCATGAATCACTATGTATCTTCATTTGCATGGTGCGGCACTACGCATGGGGTGGTTAGCATATCTAAGCCGAGGGCTGCTCAGATCTGGCGTACACCAGTCGTGCACGTGGAATTGGATCGTACCTGAATCGCTCGGTGGTCATGTTTGGCGTTATACTGCCTATGCTATGCCTGCGCCTGGCGCAAGCTTCATGAATCCCGGGGTAAGTGCTTTTGCCCCCAAAAATCACAGGGCTTCATCAGAATGTAAAGGTTCGTATTTCTTTTTTAGAATGGCAGCAAATAACTCATCCATGATGTTGGGAGATAAATTGTGTGGTGTACTTGTTATTTTTTTTTTTAATTACGAGAATGTAACCATGATCTAGGGACTACATTTAGTATATGTGTATCAAAATACAATATGAAGACGATTTTTTTACCATATCAGAAACAATATTTCCAGTATCAAAATCATTCAAACATACCACTTTAGATGTACTAAAGCCATGTCCTGTGAAATAGATACAAAATGGAGCAATTAGCCTTTAGAGAGGAAAAACACAGAGCTTGAGTAGAAAGCCTTTGCAGATAAATGGTGCTTGCCCCACAGACACATTCGCTGCTGGGCACCTATAGTTTAGTTAGAAAGGAAAGAGGCCCCACAGGCACATTTGTTGCTGGACCCCTGTAATTTAGTTAGAAAGGACAGAGACCTCACAGACACATTCATTGCTAGGCCCCTATAGTTTAATTAGAAAGAAAGGAGGCCCCACATTCACATTTTTTTGCTGGGCCCTTGTAGTTTAAAGAAAGAGGGGTGGGGAGAATAAGACTAGCTGTATGAATGTAATAGGTGGTTTTGATTGGGGTGGGTGGTTAGAAGTCTTGGGTTGGGGAGTTTGTATATAAAGTTAGGCAAGGGGATGACCTGCCTCTTTAGCACTACAACTTGTACTTGTATCTTGTACTGCAAGTAGTGTCCCAGGTGATCATCATGTGCTAGGTAATTGGGCTTTGGTTTAAGGTAAATTGTCATTTCACAGGAAGTTTATGTAAGGTATTTAGTAAAATATTTTTTGGTGGGAAGGGGCTCATAGTTTAAAGTACATTGGTGGTTTATAGAACAGTTAGGCAATTTAGCTAGGGGTTTGGATGTTTGGGACATGTTTAAGCTGTTTGGGGTTTGTAATTGGAGTATTTAGCTATGGATTTGGATGTTTGGCAGGTGTTTAAGTTGTTTTGGGTTTATAATTAGAGTTTGGGTTGCATGGTAGTTGTGCGGTTTCTCTTTAATTTCAGCAGCTTTTTTGGACTGTCTGGGTGCATGACACCATGGCTGCCTTAGTTAGTTAGGGTCTTGGTAGCAAGTGTATTGTAGTAAGTGAGTGGAACAGGGCAAAGCTTAATGATAAACGTTTAAAAAGTTTGCTGTTAGCTGTGTAGGATGGGGACTATTGAGAGAAAGGCACTGTGAGGACCAGTTAGTTTGGTCTAAGGGGTTGAAAGTCCAGCAAGCCTTATGCACAGAACTGCATCATTTTCTAAAGGGCTAGACATTAGCATAATGTTCATGCCATCTGCCCATGTCAGAAAGCAGAAATGAGGTTACAAATGTATAGCAAAAAATAAAATGCAATAAAATTAAGTTAAAGTAAAATTAGATAGACACTTAACAACTCAATCAACCTGGAGCATTACCATACAACAAATATTTCTACCTGCTCTCTTTGTGTGTACAGTGTATTTATATAATTGAGCTGACTACGGTACTGCAAGTTGGCTGCTCATTTACAAGCAGATGAAGAGTGGCAGGTGTGCAGCTGCACCATATCCTGAAATGCCGAGTTCTTTGTAGAATGCCCCAAATTTTTTCTAATACTTTGGTTTGTTCCTCCTAAAAGGTTGATTATCTGGCAGATTAGGGAGGAATGAAGTATTACATTCAGTTTGACATTTGCATTTTAGATGGCATACCTTTCAGAAAGTTAATGTGGCAGTCAGTTATTCTGCTAACTTTCTATGTTTATAAGAGTAGTAATATACGGTCAGCCCAATGGTGCAGCAGTTAACATTATTGCCTCACAGCAAGAGGTTCTCTGGTCTGATTCTAAGCTGGGATGCCTTCTGTGTGGAGTCTGCATGTCCTCCCTGCATTCACATGGGTTTCCTCCAGGTCCTCCGGCTTCCTCCCACATTCCAAAGACATGCATCTGAAGAGTTTCTCCCTGGGCTTCTGCTGAAAATAGGCTCTGTCCTAGTTGGATTTCCGAGCCAAGAAATGTTAAATAAATAGAGACAATAAATATGGTTCCTTTTTCAGCATTCATGACTTGATCATATAATAACAAAATTTAAAAAATAATGAAAAATAATTGTCCAAATATTGGGCATCTGTCCCCCTCCCCCTTTCTAAGCTTTATGGATTTTTTTTTCAGAAATCTATTTTATTTATTTCAGAGATAATTCACCAACAAACTTACAACAGTCCAATGTCCAAAGTGGGTACATACAGACAAAGAATACAACCATATTGGGCATAAGACCGTATGGATAATTTACCAGCAAGGTTACAATAAACAAGGAAATAGCACATAAGCAACAATACTGTTGATAGCTTTGTATTTAAAAAAAAAAGTAGTAGTATGACTTGATATAAAGATTTTTGACCTTTAGTTAACTCACAACAATATACAATACTTACAACTACTATGATGAGGAATTTCGAAGTGCAGGTAGTTTTACTGTTTTGCATGTTCTATATAGTTAATATGAAACTGTGGAATTTACCCTGCTTATTTTATCATTACGCATTCAGGGGACAGTAGGTAGTGAATATTATAAGCTAATGGCTGTAATATCTACAAAGAGTACTATTCCTTAAGAATGTGGTTAATGAGAAAACCCCAAAACGGCGGAATCGACCATACTTAATGTGATGAGCCAATGGTTAAACTCCAGATATAGTTCTAATTGGAAAAATCTCCATGTAAGTATCTTATTATCTGACATAGACACAAATATTGACATTAATATGTTCTCAGAAAATAAAAAAATCTTCTGTGTTGTCAAAGAACATTTCTACTATACCAATAAGATTAAAAAAAATTATCTTTTCACTAATTATATATTAGATAATTTTAAAAAGATAATAAAAAAAATCATATGACAAAAACCTTAATATTTTTAATATTTCTCATAGCATACATGAATACATGTCTGGACTCTTTCAATGTATCTAAAATAAAAGTAATGGAAGAAAATGGCTTAGTTTTATGGTACCAGTTTCTCTGCAATAATAATATCCATGAACCATGTTCTCTTAAGGCCCGGTATAACATAAAGCATAACAACTGGTTGAACATACAAATATTTAAAGAATACATAGTTAACAAATTCAACATATGTCATATCACAAGCACAACACCTTTACCTAAAATACTTTCTCGTCTTTGTGAAATAAACACTTTGCAAGTTAATAATATTGTATCATTGTCAAGTATATATAAATCTTTAAGAACCAATATGCAAATCCCAGAGGACTCCTTATGGAATTTCACAGAGAGAATAAACAAATCCATTTTTTTCAGATAGTGATAAAGAATTAGTACTTAAATCAATTAATAGCACAACCTCATCCCCTTTTTCAAAAATCTTCACTTGGAAATACATCCATAGGAGCTTTATTATCCCACATAAGATGGACGTGATAGCAAAAAATAATCTTAATAAATATTGGAGATGTGAGGAAATACTTTGTGCAGATTGGGTACACATGTTTCTTACATGTAAAATAGTAATTCCATTCTGGATAGAGTTCAGAAATTTCATAAAAGCATTGTGTTCAGATAACTGTGAAGTATCTGACTCATTATTACAGTTTAATGCACCGATACTAACGCATATCCCCAAAAATACAGGTGCACCTTCTTTGGTCCTTGCTTACAATTGCAAGAAAAATCATTACGTCAAATTGGAAGTGTAAAAAAATCCTATCATTTACAGATTTTTTACTATTAGCTAAACTTGTATGTAGTAGGAAGTTGCAAATAATTTCAGAAAGAACTACTAAGATAACACATAAGAAATTAATTTGGTTGAAGCTTGAAAACCTACTAGATAAAATGTAAACACAACAATGACATTATATCTGTTATGGACATTGTAAATAGTTATTGTTCCATGTTATGGTGTTTTTAAGACATATATTGTGCATATTTATATATCATATTTCTTGTATTATTTTATTTCTTGAAAATAAATAAAAAATGTTTAAAAAAAAAGAAAACCCCAAAACATCTGGTAGTAGGAGCGTTTTTTACTACTTCTTGTTATCATTTTATGGGTGGTGGTTTATTTGATTGCCATGTTTCTGTATCCCTCCCATGCTAATTTGGATCTATCTAATCAGTTTTGAGTGATATAAACTTTTATTAACATGAAAAGAGTGATAAGAATGTGAAATTTCTGCTTAGGTATTCTGTACGTGGTAGTGTGAAGGACTGCAAACTCCTATGAAATTGTAGTTTTCCCATATCCCATCTTTTCTACCCTGATTCTTAATGAACCTCATAGATTTTCAGCATGCACTTCTGACCAGCTATATCACACAATGCTGCCAATTATTCATGTTTACATTTTTCGGCTTCTTTCCTTAGCTTAGAAACTTAAACACCTATGGTCTCTTTCAGACCCTGATCCATTTAAAGACCAAATGGGGAATGAATGAATGACATTGTTTGAGGCTCATACTAATTCTTGAACTTCTCAAGAAGTGTAGAACCAATTGAGAAAGAAGCAAAAAACTACAAACCAAACACTGGAACACCAGAGAAAAAAGTCAACCAAAATATTTGAGCATAAAAACCTTTACTTAACGCTTTCGTTGAAATACTTCTTCAGAATACATTCATACAAATTTATCACAAGCTTAAATACAAATACATCATGCCCCTCCCATGCTTAATTATGTATTAATAAAACAATTAAAGTAATTACAGGACAATAATCTACTCCACTGTGCTTACTAGCTTAAAGTAATATAACACTGCAACTAAACCAATACTTGATAATATTATTAAACATACTATATGTGCTCTCAAACATAAATAACATACATTTAATACAATATATATATATAAAAATGTATTTACTGAGTAAAAAAATTAAAAAAATTAAAAATAAAATATGTGAACTTCATTAGTTTACTACATATAAAATTGGATGTTAATTACCTTCTGTTGCACAGTACTTTGAAAATGTTTGAATCTTTATGAAATAATGATATTAGGGAATTGTTAAAAAGTAAACCTGTTGAATGTTATTTTAACCTAAATAACAAAGAAAAGAAAGCCCTTTATGATTTACAGCAAATTAGTAATGTTAGATTCAAGAAAGTCGACAAAGTAGGTGGTTTAGTGGTGAATACAGAGACTTATATCATGGCAATGGAACAAATACTAAATAATGAAGATGAATATATGGAAGTAAATGGTGATTACATTAATAGAAGTTATAATTTTATTAAAAATATGTTTTATATGACCATTTGATGAATGGGGAAATTACAAGTGATATTTATGACTTTTTGGTAATGGAAAAACCCAGGTTAGATATATTATTCGGTATACCTAAAATCCACAAAGATGCCAATCATCCTCCCTTTAGACCCATTGTGGCATCATCAGGGAGTGTCACGGAGGGATTATCTTTGTATTTGGACAATGTTTTGAACCCTTTAGTTCAGAATTTACCTTCTTTTATTAAGGACTCTTGGTCCCTTTTAGATAGTATTAGGTCATTCTGGACAGAGAATAAAAACTTAGAGTGGTTTATTCAGGGAGAATTTTTCATCTTAACTGTGGATGTAATTTCCCTGTACACCTGTATCCTGCTAGAAAAAGGTTTAGAATTTGTACGGAATTTCCTGACCAAATACACTGCTTGGGGGAATTCTACTGTTAGCACCTGTTGCTCCTTAATGGAACTTTTGTTGGATAACAATTTTTTTGTTTTCAACAGAAAGATTTATAAACAGCTTAAAGGGGTAGCAATGGCTGGTACAGTAGCTCCAGCATTTGCTGGATTGGTAATAGGATGGTGGAAAAAAGAAATCCTACCCTCTATTGGCTCTTTTTCTGACATTTTGTTCTATGGTCGTTATATAGATGATTTGTTTTCCATTGTTAAAGGTCCTGCAAATAATCACAACACAATATTGGCAGAACTAAATAGTAACTGTGAGTTTCTTAAATTTACACTTAGTGGTTTTGGTAAAAGAGTTAACTACTGAGATGTATGGTTGGAATGGGATTTTGACACTAAACTATTTACAAGCAAAATTTATAGGAAGAATACTTATGCTAATAACTACTTGCATTTTTGTAGTAATCATCCCATGCATATTAAGAGAAACGTTCCTAAAGGTCAATTTATAAGAGCATCTCGGATGACAACGAATGATGAATTATTTTTGGAAGAAAATTATTTCATTACCAATTTATTTTTTGAAAGAGGTTATCCTGAGGCACTGTTGCAGGAAATCAGTGTTGACATTATTAACAGAAGGAAAACTGTATTTTCACCTATTTTGATATTCGGCTTACAGGGACAAACTTTGACAGTTCAACAAGATAGTAATACTATTTCAAATATGACACCATCTATCCCTAGATGTACAATTGACATGTCTATTGATAGTAATCATATTAAAAAAGAGATTAGAAACAACTGGAAGATCATTCTTGGTAATAACGATTTGGTTAGTACCTTAGGCAATGCACCTAGTTTTGTTGCAAAAAAATGTAACACTATTAAGAACTTGTTAGAAAAAAATGAAAATTTGATAATTGCACCTATATCAGATAAAACTAATGGTATGTTCAAATGTTTTAGTTGTAATATGTATAGGTACATTCAGGAAGGCTCTTTTATTAATTTGCTTCACTTGGACAGAACTATTAGTATAAAAGGAAGATTTAATTGTAATTCATCTAACATAGTTTATATTGCATCATGTTCAGGTTGCGCTGCATTTTATGTAGGTATGACCACTAGGAACCTTTGTTTAAGGATAAGGGAACACTATTACGCTATAAGAACTAAAGATGATAAGAATGCTTTCTTTAAGCATTCTACCACCTGTAATTTATATAAAAAAGTTATGTTTAGTGTATTAGAACACGTTGACAAAGTCTTTAGAGATGGTAATATCAAAAATAAAGTTGAAAGAAAAGAATCATTGTGGTAGCTTAGATTAGATGCAAATATGTTCCCTGGTCTAAATGAATTTATCAATATCAAATGTTTTTTAACAGAAAGTAATTAACATCCAATTTTATATGTAGTAAAGTATTGAAGTTTACATATTTTATTTTTAATTTTTTTAATTTTTTTACTGAGTAAATAAAAATGTTTTTATATATATTGTATTATTGTATTAAATGTATGTTATTTATGTTTGAGAGCACATATAGTATGTTTAATAATATTATCAAGTATTGGTTTAGTTGCAGTGTTATATTACTTTAAGCTAGTAAGCACAGTGGAGTAGATTATTGTTCTGTAATTACTTTAATTGTTTTATTAATACATAATTAAGCATGGGAGGGGCATGATGTATTTGTATTTAAGCTTGTGATAAATTTCTGAAGTATTCTGAAGAAGTCTTTCGACGAAAGCGTTAAGTGAAGGTTTTTACGCTCAGATATTTTGGTTGGCATTTTTCTCTGGTGTTCCAGTGTTTGGTTTGTAGTTTTTTGTTCACTGGTGGTCGTTTCTTTCTCAGTTGGTTCTCAAGAAGTGTGCCTATTCTTGAAAGGTAAACAGACGAATATCTTTCAGGCTTCTTGTCCAGTGACATACAGAAATATCGAAAATGTTTGTTTTTGCTGGCATTGAGTAAGAGCTGGCGTTTCTGGATGCAAAACTTTTATTTTTTAATTGTCTTGCAGTGAGAAAATACCTACTGGCTGCAGAAAGGCCATTTTAACAACAAATTATACTTTTGTTCTAAACATGTAAACTCTCAAAAACAAATATATTTCTTCACTTTTTATCTCAAACAATATTTGTGTATTTGCTATTATGCTCAATAAATATACTATGTATGTGTTTTCCAGTTCCATGAAAGTTTTTTCTCAAACTGCTTGTAGAAAGACATGTACTGAATGATATGCAATCTCATGTAGACAATTACTAAAATATTTAGTAATTTACTCCAACACGCTATAGTAATTACATTACCTTTAATATCAGTAAGTGCATGAATCTTACCAGAAACGAAATAAATGTTTTATTACATTGTTCAAAACTGTAAAATAACAAAAGTATGTCATCATTCAAGAGCAAAGGACAATGATAGACACAATTTCAAACCCTGAACAGTATTTATCAACCAAAGTAAAAAATGCATATGTTATAACTTAGTTCTAAAGGGCAGGCCTAGCCATTTTAGGGAAATCACTTTAATGCTTTATCCCTTGCTTGTCTTAAAGTTGGTGGCTTTTCCAGTTGCCCGCCCCTACAGTAAATTTGATCTGGGACACTCGTCCCAGTCCAATCTCTTTAGCTCATTCTACCTAATACAGAGATCATTTAGGAAGACCAAACCGCTCAGTCCCTTAACCTTGAATTATCTTCTGTTGTTGTTCTCTCCCTTTTTGAAATGGGTCTTTCGGCTTTTCCCGGTTAGGGGTCGCCACAGTGGAACTCCAGTCCGCTAATGATTGGTAGTTGATTTTTACATGCCGAGTTACCAGCCCTGACGCACAACCTTCAACGAACTTTATATAAAAAAGACACTTTATTCAGCTGCTTATATTTTTCTAATTTGTGTTTCTTCCTACTACTCTGCTACTTAATTTTGATTTTTTTGCTTTTTCCTGCTACTTGCTGCCTGTTCTCTAAAGTGTTCAACTGCATCGTTTCTGTTGCATTTATTACTGCTTGTTTATAGCATGTCTAAATTGTTAAGTGTTATTCTTAAGTGTTATTCTAGGCTCTTAGTTTTGGTTTAAGCACTTGGGCTTTAGGCCCACCCCTTAGCTCTCCCTGGTCTTTCTCCCTCAGATTCTGACAAATATGGATGGACAGTTTCCTACAGTTTCTCCTGCCAGTCTGGTTGATATGGGCATCCTGAGACAGTGCAGCAACTGCCTCATGTACATGGACAACCATCTACTATTACCGCCTAGGAACACAATTTGTAAGAGATGCAATTACATTAGGAACCCAGAGTCCAAGCTCTCTCCCCCTCAAGCCAGCATATCTGGCACTGAAAAGACTGACAACACAATTACTACACCTCAGGCAACACCCACACCTACAGAACACACACCTATATCTGTGGATGTCCTCCACATAAACATACCCAAACAAAGGAGACATCTGAGGCAAAAACACATGCGATCTCCACAGCCCTCCACATCACATACCACATATAGTCCATACACCTGTGCCTCACAACCACTAAGGCTTCACCATAAACCCAACATATTAGTCATAGGAGACTCCATTGTGAGACACACAGATGTGCCTCTCACCAGGCTAGATAAGGAGAAAGTCATGGTTAGTTGTCTGTCAGGTGACAGAATCCATCATATCACACACACACTCAAGTCTCTCAACAACAGGTACTGTTATGATTCTGTCATAGTCCATGTTGACGTGAATTACTTGAGCTGTACCTCTCTGGACTATATGAAGAGAGACACGATTGAACTCTCTGATTATGTGTCCCAGACAGGTATGTTCCTAGCCTTAAACAGCATTCTGCCATCACCCAGAATGATGCCTCAATACAAACAGAAAATGATTGACTTTAACAACTAGCTTAATTTCTGGTGTCATTCCAGGAGGATCCAGGACCTGACAGCCTGGAAAGATATGATCAACAGACCACAATGCTTTGCCAGAGATGGCGTGCAACTGTCTCACCTGGGCTTCAGGCTTCTGGCAAAGGCTCTTGCCTCCCCTATAATGCCCTTTTTAGGAAAAGTGATGAGGTTAAAACTACCAACATAAAGATTTCAACAAAACACAAATTAAAGATTATGCTGGTAAATGCTAGGAGTCTCTAAACTTGAAACTGCACTCATTGCAAGAATTCCTAATCCTGGAAAATGCTGATATCTGTGCAGTCATGGAAACCTGCTTCAAAGCTGTGGATAGCACCCTATCCTTACCTGGTTACTCATCCTATCATACATTCAGACCCCAAACTGTGGACAGTAAAGCCAAAGGAGGTGGTCTTTCACTATATATTAAAGACATACACCTTCAGGCTGGTCAAACAGTATGACACACAGGAGACAGTCTAGGTGCAGTTAACTATTGACAAGACCCCTATTAAAATCTTATCTAGCTACCGACCCCCAAAGCTGACTCAAGATGCCCAATCCTCTTTTTTGGACCTGTTCGAATCTATCAAGATTCAATCCTTTACCCTGATCCTGGGTGACATTAACTTCCCAAACATAGACTGGATGAACTACTCGTGCCAGAACACAAATGCCCAGAGATTCCTTGATTTTGTCAGTGCAAATGCCTTGGCACAGCTAGTCGATACCCCCACAAGGGGTGATAATATCTTGGACTTAATATTAACAAACATGAGTAGCCACTGCAGCATCCCTGTAGTATCATCCTCCCTGGTAAGATCCGACCACAAAGCGGTCATTTTCAAAGTCACCATCTCCCACAACCCCCCTCTAGCTAGGATCAGACATAAAAGCTTCTCCAAAGCTGATTACAGACTCCTGGGGGATGGTATAAACAGATTTACAGCCCCCTCTCCCTCTGTAGGAATTGGCATCAACATCCAAGACTACACCAAAGCATTATACAAGCATTTATATAGATGCATGGAATCAGGAATACCTGACAGGACTAAATCATCCTCCGCAAGGAAGAGTAAACCTGTCTGGTCGACATCTGCAATAAATAACCTCTATCACAAAAGGAAAAAAAATGCTGTCCAAGACCAAAAAGGAGCAGGTACCCAATTGGAAGCAATGTCTCCTTAGCCTGAACAAGCAAATAAGAGCACTAGTGAAATCCTCCAAAGCAAACTGAGTCCAAATTGGCCACATCTACTAGAGACAGTGATAAGGCCTTCTTCACATATGTCCACAACCTCAAGGGAAGCATCCAGATATGTTCAGAACTGGTGGTCAAGAACACCACATATACAAATGCCGTAGATATAGAAAACTTGCTGGCTGACAGATTCAGTGAAAACTTTAGCCCTCTGTCCCACCAATCAGTAAATTAGGACAACCACAGTACCTGGCCCCTTCCCCTTATATCTAGGGACAGGTCATCACTGCTCTCTCAAAGGCAAAAGATACAGCCTCCATGGGAACCGATAATATCTCAGGCTCCATCCTACGTGAACTCAGGTATAAACCTGCAGCACCATTAGGCACCCTATTCAACCAAAGCCTGAGTATTGGCTTCATACAAGCTGAGTGGAGGACAGCCACTGTCATCCCTTTACACAAAGGTGGAGCATTAACCGATTTGGGAAATTATAGACCCATCAGCCTAACTAGCCTGATCTGGAAGGCCATGGAACAGATTATCATGGACCTCATTAACAAGGACATTGGCAACCTCCAAACACTTGATCCCATACAGTTTGGCTTCGTCAAGGGGAGGTCATGTCTGCTAAATTTGGATGACTTATAAGTTCATAGGTAGGTACTAGACTATTGGCCCTAGGGCCTATATAAGCCTAGCCAAAAAGGTACCCTGGCTTTTGCCACCCAAGAAAATTATTTTCCTGTGCCCCTGTCGAGCAGAGTCAGAGAAGTGATCCCCAGGGTGAATTTCCTATTTCCCATCCAATCATCAAGATTTTTCTTGAAGAGTGCTAATGAGGAGCTCTGTTTGACATAAGTAGTCTGTTCCAGACTATGGGAAGTCTCTGGGATAGGAATCTATCCCTCCAGCATGTTCTGTTTATTGAGGTGACAAGGTTTAGGTCCCTACAGCATGTAGCTCGGAGGGATTGGGATTTCTTTAAGTGGAGCATGTCCAACAGCTCTGGGTTTGACATAGCTTTGTATGTTAGGCAGAGATCACCTCTGAGTAGGCGATATGCGACGGAGTAAAGCTGGAGTTTTTTTAGACGGTCTGCATAGGGCATCTGTTTGAGGCCAGTAATCCTCTTTGTGAGTTATTTCTGTGACCTCTCCAGTTGTTGTAGATGTCTTGTGTGGTACATACCAAAAAGGGCATTGTACTCTATAATGGGTCTAATGAGTGATGAGTAGAGGGGAATAATGACCTCTTTTTTCCTGGATGAGAAACCTTTTGTGAAGAGGTGTGCCACATAGAAGGATTTCCTGACTACTGTGGCAATGTGATTATCAAAGGGGAGACTACTGTCCACCTTTGTCCCAAGGTCTCTTATCACTCTTTCAGTGCTAAGTAGACTACCACGTATGTGGTAGTTCATGGGTACAGAGCTTTTACCAAAAGGGATGACAATGCACTTTTTGGCATTGAGCTTCAGGCCATGGCTTTGACCCCAGGCATCTGCCTCAGTGAGGCCCTTTTGTAAGATGTCCACATCGTTAGAAGTTTCGATTATGGCTCCCAGTTTGCAGTCGTCTGCAAACTTCATTAGCCAAAGACCTTCTGTATTAGCCTGTACTTCAGAGACTTCTTTGAGACAGTCCCCAAAACCATGGAATAGGAGAAGAAGGTACAAACCACCTACCTTAACCTGGCCAAAGCCTTTGACACTATTTCCCAATCGGGCATGATAGATAAACTCTATCAAATAGGAATCAATCCATATGTTACCAGATGGGTAGCAAACTGGCTCACTGATAGACCCCATGTAGTCACAATAGGGGGAAGCCACCTCAAGTAGTAGACCCGTAACAAGCAGCTTACCCCAGGGTTCGATCTCTGTTATTTGGGATATACTTTTCTGAGGTGCAGGCCAAAGCAAGTGGACAATGGTTGACCAAGTTTGCAGATGACTACAAGCTGGGTGCTGTCATCAATTCCCCTAGTGATATGGACATCCTCCCACATGGTGTCACTCAGACAAATGACTGGTGCCAGAAACATGGCCTCAAGCTGAATACCAAAAAATGCACCATCAACCCCCTTTGGGGAGAGTGACATCCCCGCAAATTATCACATTAATAACAACATCCTAAGCACGCAATCAGTAGTGATGGATTTGGGCACCCAGCTTGACAGCAACCTCACTTTTGATCACCATGTTGCTTCCGTTGTATGAAAAGCCTTCTACATTGCTCACCTCATAAGTAAGTGCATCTCATCCAAGGACAAGGAGGTCATAACATCTCTTATTCTTCCCTTATAAGTCCCATTATTGAGAACAATGCCCCTTTCGGCATGTACCTTGCAAAGTACATGCAGCAGCTGGAGAGACCACAGAGGTTCCTCACCAGGAGAATCCAGGGCCTCAAACATCTACCATACACAGATAGGCTAAAAGCCCTATCCCTCTAGTCAGATTCATACGGACTCCTCAGAGGTGACCTCTGTCTGTCATACAAGGTGAGCACGGACCCCACCTTGATAGGACTGCTGCATATCTGCAAATCAAGCTTCACTCGAGTATCCCACACGCGTGGCATCAACCTGGTCTGTGACATCAACAAGACTTGTTGGCAGGACAGATTTGTGTCCCAGAGGCTACCCATCTATGGAATAGACTCCCTCTCCACATTAAGCAGAGTACCTCTTTACCCCTTTTTAAGTTCAACCTGGATAACTGGATGGGAAACAGAAAATATACCCCTGGGATTCCACCCATATCCATGCAGGACAGAGGCATTGGGTACTTATATGTTATATGTCTAAACATGGGCTAAACTCTTGGCTAGGCTTATAAGGGCCTCAGGGCCAACAGCCTAGTAACCTGCTATGAACCTATGATCATATGAACTGATCCTATTTTGAATACAGAGTTGCATTGTATAGCCCAACCAAGCCACCTGAAACATCTTGCAAAGTTATAATGACTGCTTACTAGAAAAAATATTCAGAAAGTTTTCAGAAACTACCATGATGCTATTTTTCTTTCAGATTACATAAAGATGAACATTGTATGGTCTATAATACAGTGTCTGATCTGGCACTGTTTGAGTCTGTGCATGAAACATATAGCTCCAGGAGCTAAAATCAGAAGAGGCATCTAATTGTAAAAAAATAACTAAGATTGTAGAACGAGTTTCCCCTTACAATTAAAGAAGATGGCCATTAATTTCTATTAAAAAGTCTTCACAAGATCAATAGATAGATACATAGATAAATGGATGATGTTTGAAAAGACACAAAATAATAGCAATGGGTTATGACAATGAGCTTCTTAAAGGCCATTAAACCATAAGTTCACAATAAAATATATGAATCTATATTATATTTCATTTCCTTGTAAATGGTGAGTGTGTATGTATGTATTCCACAGGGGAAAGGAGCATACCTAAATAAAATCCTTTATGCTGATAAGCACAAATAGAACTAGACTGCATCCTCTGAAATTAGGCAAAAAGACAGAAGCATACTGAGAAATGTTGTTTTAAATGTTTGATTGTTAAGACAAAATAGCATAACATTATAGTTGCTGTATTGTTGGAAAGATTACCCCTTGCAAGACAAATTTAATAGGAGCATAATATTTTGGATTATACAACATAGAAATTGTAACTAATTATGTTATTCTTTGCTTACATTTAGCATAACAAGCAATTAGAACACGAGGAAAAATCTAATATTACTTATCTTGAAACAATGCATTTGTATTGTGATTATAATTGTCACATTCTATATTGTTGCTATAATCTGCAGTATAAATGGAGAGTCCCAAATCAGTAAAATTTCCCTCATTTGGAGTTGACTGCATCAGTGATTCAACTCCCCTTTCCACTTAGATGCTGTAAAAGATATGGTCTAGTGTTTATTTATTAACCAGGAAGGTTGCATTTCTAGTCTGAGAGGAATTAACAATATAACCTACACTACATTCTCTTATTAGGATCCATTGTTCTTACAGCATCTGTCTGGAGGGTACTCAAATGTTTCCATTTTATAAATGTGGCTTTATACTCTGTACCATCCCTCATTTAACAATTAAACACACACACACACACACACACACACACACACACACACACACACACACACACACACACACACACACACACACACACACACACACATACACTCACGCACACATGCACAGACACATACACAGACACATGCACACACACACACTCACACAAACACACCTTCATTGCTGTATCCTCTGCATATCACATAAAGTTGTACATTATTTTCAGAATTTGGACATTGTTACAGAAAACTCGTTGAACTATTAATCTTATTTGTGTTCATTGTCATATCAACTTAGACTGTATGAGGAGATGTATAAGCATATTCTTCTAGCTATTCACAGTCCCAGAAATATGAGTGCATATAATATGTTCAGCACACCTTTAGTGTATGTGTATGCATATATGTGTATATATATATATATATATCTATATATAGCTATATATATATATATATATATATATATATATATATATATATATATATATATATATATATGGGTTCCCTTCATATGAACGAAAGTTCATATGAACGAAACCTGGAAGATTGGGACCAGATGTTCGACACTGTAGAACATCGAAACCCCAGAAGTGCGAAATTTAAAATCCCGACATTACGGGATTGTGTTTAGTGTTTCTGGTGTTCCAATGCCTGTAAGTATGTATGTGTAAGTGTCTGTTTGAGGGGTAGTGGTGTGTGTAAGTGTGTGTTGTGAGTGTTGTGTGTGATTGTGAGGGAATGTAATGTGTGGGTGTGCCTTGTGTGTCTGTTTGTGTGATGTCAGAGTTATGAGTGCGAAATTTACATTCAGACGTTACACGACTATGATCTAATGGTGCTGGTATTGTGATGCAGGTAAGTATGAATATGTAAGTGTGTGTTTGAGGGGTAGTGGTGTGTGTAAGTATGTGTTGTGAGTGTGGTGTGTGTTTGTTTGGGAATGTAATGTGTGGGTGTGAGTGCGCCTTGTGTGTCTGTGCGATCTCGGAGTTTGAATAATAAAGAAGGGTGGGGGGTGCAGGGGTTATATGGTTTGTAGTATTGTGTGTTAGGTACCTTGGGGTTGTTGAGTGTGTATGTGTGTGTTTGTGATGTTTGTGTTGGTGTTTCGTGGTTTTGGGTTTCATTGTTGTGGGGTTTCGTTGATGTGGTCTCGTTGTTTTGGGTTTCGGTGAAGTGGGCTGTCGTAATGAAGTAGATCCATATATATATATATATATATATATATATATATATATACAGATATATATATATATATATATATATATATATATATATATATACACTATGTGACACTGCAAAAATATAAGAAAAGAAGGAAGGGAACAAGAGCAGTCTAGCCTTTATAAGAGTAGCTAATTAGCTATTTAAAGATACAGAAAATAAAATGAAATTGACCAAGCTGCACAGAGTTTCAGGATGATATAGCCAAAACTGCAACTTTTGCAAAGAATATGTTGTAGATTTCTTGAAATTCAATACGTAATGGCACTGCAATGATTTGGATATTTTAAGGCAATGTCCTTTAGCTATATGCAGTTATAAAACAAAAAATATCTTCCAGCTATACAAAGTATAAGTCCATAAATATTATCCCTCACTCCATGCTAAAACAAATCAGCATAATTTCTTCTTTGATTTATCTAGGCTGCGTTGTATGATGGATTACTACCATTTAAGGAAAGCAAAACAGAAGCCATGCTGAGACATATCACATAATGATTGCTTGATTCCTTTGGTTGGAGATAGTTTCTCTTCACAGTAAAATTTTTTATAGCCCTTTAGTGCAGATCAGGGTCAACACAGATCACCTCTAGAAGGGAATATCTGATTTATTACCTGGCTGTCTGAGCTGTTTTGATGGAAGACTTTTGCTCTTAATATTCTGTGATTTTCAGCAAGCTGAACATTGCCACCAAACGAGTGAATACAAAGAACACAAAGAGTTAAAGAGTTGGTGACTTCATTACTGACTAGTGAACAAAAAAAAAACAGAACTTTGATCCATCTTCTTTAGTGGAATGTATATTCCTGTACAGTCCTTTTTTATAGAAGTATGTTTGTCACTTCAGATAACTAACATTGTTAAAATGATTAACTAAACATGCCTGCATCTCAAAATGGCACCTGAGAAAAGTTAGCTTTCCAAACTAGAATAAATATAATGGCATGGTGTAAATTGTCCATTAATTACATAAATTAGATCTGCCTGAGGTGTGAGCTGAGGAAGTGTGCTGTGTATTGGAAGACAGCCAGCTCATGTTGTCATACTGTACAGAGAGGAAGCTTGCTTGTAATGACATTGCACATGCTGCTTTATGCATAAAGCAAAGTCATGTTAGCTTCTAATTCAGTATGAAATAAACATTTGTACATTTTTGTTTTCAGTGTGTGGAGTACTGTGGGACTGCCCTGCAAAGATGCATCTCGGCATTAATGCTCAGTTTGGTCCATATACAAAGAACTGCTTTACAGGAGTAATTGAAGAGAACATGTAACAAAGATACAACTGCCTGCTCTTTTCTTTCAGCGAGGATACATTCTGCTGTCCTTGACTGCCATCTTTTACAGTTTCTAGCAGCGGAAAACAGTGGCTTTTGGGACTGTTACTGGTCTACAATATTTTCCCACTACATCATCCATAGTTTGATGATGTATATGAAACACCAAAGATGAAAATGGGGAATAAACAAAAAGGTAAAGTTTTACATGCTCACAGAAGAGACAGCAGACGCCTAGGTATGGTCCTGACTTTATAGAAGAAGTTATGTTCCCTGAGGAATGGGTTTACTGCTGTCAGCTAATGAGAACCTTGATGACAGAAGGAACACCTGCAGATGACTTGTGAATGAACTTGTTGCCTCACATTAGCTTTGGTATGCCTCATTAACAGAAAACATAAAGCAATTTGGAAATGAAAGCTAAAAGGTTTGCTGGTTAGTTGAAAAAACACAATTATAGAAATGCAGTTTTTCTTCCACCATTCTGTAGTATAACAGTAATTATTTGACATCTGCTATAACAGCTTCAAATGACCTCAGAATGGACACCATATCCCTTGAGGCTTCTACCTATGCACTTACTTTTTTGAATCTCAATAAATCCAGAGTCTTTCGTGTATCACTGTGTTCCAGGGAGATTCTTTTGTGGTCTTTCTTTTTTCCCCCCTTGTTTCATGTTTTATACTATTACAGCATAAAAAACTCAAACATCAAAACCACAAAAAAGATCTGTGACCCATGCAATGCTGAATATAATTGCAGCATTTTTTTCCTAACTCTTTGTGAACTTTAATATCCATAATTAACCCCCAGGGCCCTATGACTCAAAGGGTCATGCATTTCAATGTTTACATTAATAAGCTTGTCCAATAAGTGAAATACACAAATGACAGAACTAAATTTTCTCCTTGCAGATATCTGTTGTTAATATCAAAGTCAATAGGACCTAGTGGCTAGTCTGACAAGCACTGTGTCCATATCCTTGTAATATAAGTATCCTCAGGACAACCAAAGCATGGTGTGTTTGACTTGATGATTTATTTGTTATTCACAAATCTGCAAATCAGGCAGTTGGTCCTACTATTAAAGTACAGTTCCTCAGTTTCTCTAATCATACTAATTTATTTCCAACACTGTCAGAATCCTTTAACTCATGTATGTGTACCACTTTGAACAACAAGCATTCTTTGGGTATGCCACCATTTTTATGCTGGTTGTTCCTAAGTTATCTCATAATAAGTCTCCATTTTTTCTTTAAATGATTTTATTTTTCTAGCTGTCCCACATTTGACTATAATGTGTGTTAGGTATAAGAAGGTAATGACCACTATTTCCAATGTCCTCCTACGTCTTCGGGTGTTTACCTTCAACTAGTCAAAATTACAGCTACAGGAACAGTTCCCTGAGGTTTGAAAAAGACTGCCCTTGGCTAGTTCACAGACATTCTCTGAGAAGAACATTATTTCCATATTCAGGCTTGTGCTAAAGTCATACTGGACATCCTCAAGTGATGAATGCCCAGTACATTTACTGGTGAAAAAAGTGCAAATTCCATTAAGAAATTTAGGCAAAAAGATCAATGCTATTAAGTGAAGTGGTTCTTTTTTTACAGACATCTTTACCAGTGAAACTATGTATTCTAAACCATCTGTTCATGATTATTTTAGAGAATGTCACCGCTAAGGAAATTGAATATTGCAACATAAGGAGCTGCAAACAGATCTCAGGAAAAAAGTTTTCATTTTATTTTTAAAGAAGGTTTGGCATCTCACTTGGACTAAGTGGTCACTACTCCATAGGCTGTATTGTTGGTAAATAAAAAAATTAGAAACGGGAAAATAAAGTTTAAATGTCTGGAAGTAAAACACAGTAAAGAGAGAACTGGCCTGCCTCATGAACCATTAAGACCTGTGGTAGGAATAAAAATTTAAAAGTGCACAAGGGGCATATTTGTGTTTGAATTTTGTAGGAAGGACATGTAGCTTATAAAAAATGTGGAAATGACTGACATCAGTCTCTAAACTTGAGTGTTGGTTGTGAGTAAAATTTTATGATGGTAGTGTGAAGATATGTGAAGGCCGCCAGCCTAGCTAGATAGAATTTTGTAGCTAATTCTGTCATTTGTAAATAGTAATATAAGCCACAGACTTGTTCTCTTAAATGTGAAAAGACTGTATTGAATGTTGAACTGCAAAAATGTAACTACAGTGCACTCTGCTGTAAGAAAGCTGATAAGTCAAGCATTTTATGACTGTTTTGATCTCAGGGCTCAGAGCCATGGTGTCTGAACCAGCAGAATCTTTCTATTGTTTTGAAACTAGAGTTAATTGCTAGATTTTACATATATAATGTATTTAATTGCTGTAGTTTCCTGACCAGGTGCAAGCTTACTAATAAATGTTAATGTAGAGTTTGTGTTAGCTTGGGAAACCAGAGAGTTGTTAAGAATGATGTAATCTAAAATGAGTCAGCAGGATGTATTACCAATTTGAAGGACTTTCCCAGAGACAGAGAGAGAGCATTTTGTATTTGTCTTCAGAACTGACCACTCACCAGCACTTGCTTTGCTCTGTCTGTATGTAAGTAGGATCTTAGAGTTTAGTGTCTCTCCTAAAAATAGATAGAAAATAGTAAGTTTAGTCTAGCTGTTTTCTATATTTATGTCAGGAAAACATCCACAGGTACCACCAAGGATCAAAGACCAGCTGCTGTAGTATCGAATCACCACTTTAATAAAACACATACAAATCTGAAATTCATATTAACCTCTCCTAACCAATACGTTTTCATTTGAAATTACTTCTTCGGATGCGGACTGACTGTTATAACCATTCAACTTATACTTCCTCTACCAAATAAAATTAATTAACTGATGAAATTATAAAAGTCATTATTGTTTAATACAGAATAGGATAGAAGTAAGGTGACTGTGTGCATACATTAAAATAAACGTTCTAAAAGTCATAAACATAAATATGGTTAGCATTTTAAAATCTATACTATCAAAATGCCTTTGCCTAAGAAATAATAATATACTTTATTAAAACTTTCATAAATTAGTGTTTAATTTCTTTACTTTAAAACTTTAAAAGTTTGCATAAAAAGCATGGAAAAGTGAACATAAAACTCCCTCTAGAGTCCATTCTTAAAAATGCACCCTTAAAACTGACAATAAATACAACCACAACATATACTTTATAGCTTAACATTTGACATTTAAATAACATTATAAATTATTGTAAATTTATATACATTACAAATAAATACAATAATTGTTAAAAATCAAATTTACTACTGAAAACCTATTTAAAAAGTAAACAAATACATATTAGAAAGACTTGACAAGTACATATTCTCTGCGAAAACATCATTAGAGCTTAGCTGCCCTTAACTTGAGCACAGGGGCAATTGAAATATAATCATTTAGTCCAGGAAATTTATTTGCTTGGAGGGTGATCTGCCACCATAGCTCCTTGTATTCTATTGTTTCCTCCCATAAACCCCCCCTCTTCTGTCCATCTTTATATTTTCTATGACAAAGAACTTATACTGGGCATTGCTACATCTTTGCTTGTGCTTAAATAAAGCATTGCTGTCTTTATGAGTCTGAATTTCATAAACATGCTCGTATATTCTTCTTCGAAGTTTGCACTCAGTCTTGCTGACATAAAATGCCTGACAATACTGACATATGACTAAACCGACAAGGCCACTGGACTCACAATTACTATATTCCTTACTCATAATCATTGTGTTCCTACTTTCCAAATAAATACTCTCATATTTGCTATATAACTACATTGAGCACCGTGATCACACTTGAAAGTTCCTTGTCTTTTCCTTGTTGCACTGTTCTGCCCTGTTTCTTTCTCTAATAATTTTTTCAGACTCAATGAGTTTCTAAAAAACACTTTTAATTTGTTCTTAGATAACTTTTTGAGATCTGTAAGTGCAACATATCTATTCCATTCAGTGTCTAAAATAGACCTGATCAAATTAGAACTTCCGTTATACTCTATTACCAAGGCATTTCCATATGAATCCTGTTTAACCTGATTCTCCTTCTCTTGATTCTGAGGCTGATACCTAAAATAGGCCTAAATTTGTCTAATTTCCTTTCACATACCTCCTTTTCTACCTGATCAATCAACCAAGTAGGATATTTCCTAGCTGTAAAAATCTGCCTTAATAAAACCATCTCTTTAAAGAATTCCTCATTGTTCCACGTCATTCTACTTGATCTTATATATTGTCCTTTAACAATATTTTTCTTATAGTGTGTAGGGTGCACACTATTATAGTGTGGATATGAGTTTGAGAATATGCTTTTTCTAAAAGCTTTTGAGTTAAATTCATTATTATCCTTGTATATCTCAACGTCCAGATATTGTAGCTTTTCTTGACTAACACTGTGTGTAAATTTTAAAAACTCAGTAGTGGTATTTAAAAAAGCAATAAAATCATTAATAACTTCTATAGGCCCAGTCCATAAAATACATATGTCATCTAAAAATCTTTTGTATAAGATCCAGTTACCACAGCATAAAGAATTTAACACTACTTTCTCTTCCCATCTTGCCAAGGCTAAATTGCATATGTAGGGGCACAAGCTGTGCCCATGGTTACTTATTTTGTCTGATGAAACAATTCCCCTTTAAAATAAATGAAATTGTATTTCAACACCAAGTCAATTAATTACATAACCACCGTACGTTCGTTGTGTGCGAGTGAGCCATCCTCATAAATAATTTCTTTCAACAGCAGGAGGCCCTTTTGGTGAGGAATGCAATAAAATAAATCAACTACATCTATTGTGAGGAAAGAAATATTGTCACAAAAAAGTTCTTTGTTAAGGCATCTTAAAAAATCCCAGGAATCCTTGAAAATGTTATTCCTTTTCAACCATAATGTTTTTAGTTTACTTTCCACATATTTAGCCAGAGGCCAGATCTTTGAGCCTTCTGCCAACACTATAGGTCTAAGTGGTGGGTTAAACAGGATTCAGGAAACCCATATAGATATGTCAAAGGAGATTTTAGCATTTACAATTTTAGTCATGTTATGTTAGTGAAAGAACATTTTGATCTTCTCTCTAAGGGGTTGAAGTATATACCCTCTAGGAAAGGTGATCTGACAAAGACTCTTTTGGACATTAAAATGTTTACTATGAAGATCAACTTTGAACTCATCTTTAGTGGGAATAAGAGTCCAGACCCAGGTGGGTTAAGGAGAAAAAGTGTTATTAACCCACCCCTACATCTGCAAGTCAAAAATTTCGAACGTATAGTGGACAATGAGGTCAGAAATAATTTTTACAAAGCAAGATATAAGACCAATCTACAAGTGAATGAGAGAAATATTTTAAATGATTTGAGGCAAGACAAGAATTTAAGGGTAATGAAACCCGACAAAGAGGATGGCATTTTGTTAATGGACTGTTTAACATATGAAAGCAAAATGAATGACATCTTAAGAGATTCTTCAAGATATTCTGTGGTGTCTAGGAATTAAATCAATATTGCATATAGGAGGATAGACATGGCACTAGAAGATCTTTTATTGGAAGGTTTAATTGATCTAAAAACTTTACAGTTTTTGAAAGTGGAGAAACCAAGAATCCCCACAATGTTTGGGATCCCCAAAATACATAAAAATGGGATTGACCCACCACTTAGACCTACAGTGTCGGCAGAAGGCTCGAAGACCTGGCCTCTCAGTAAATATGTGGATAGTAAACTAAAAACATTATGGTTGAAAAGGAATAACATTTTGAGGGATTCTTGGGATTTTTTTAAGATGCCTTAACAAAGAACTTTTTTGTGACAATATTTCTTTCCTCACAATAGATGTAGTTGATTTATTTTATTGCATTCCTCACCAAAAGGGCATCCTGCTGTTGGAAGAAATTATTTATGAGGATGGCTCGCTCACACACAACAAACGTACGGTGGTTATGCAATTATTTGACTTGGTGTTGAAATACAATTTCATTTATTTTAAAGGGGAATTGTTTCACCAGACAAAATAAGTAGCCATGTGCACAGCTTGCACCCCTACATACACAAATTTAGTCTTGGCAAGATGGGAAGAGAAAGTAGTGTTAAATTCTTTATACTATAACAGCTGGATCTTATACAAAAGATTTTTAGATGACATATGTATTTTATGGACTGGGCCTATGGAAGTTATTAATGATTTTATTGCTTTTTTAAATACCACTACTGAGCTTTTAGAATTTACACACAGTGTTAGTCAATAAAAACTACAATATCTGGACGTTGAGATATACAAGGAGAATAATGAATTTAACTCAAAAGGTTTTAGAAAAAGCACATTCTCAAACTCATATCCACGCTATAATAGTGCGCACCCTACACACTATAAGAAAAATATTGTTAAAGGACAATATATAAGATCAAGTAGAATGACGTCGAACAATGAGGAATTATTTGAAGAGATGGTTTTATTAAGGCAGATTTTTCAGCTAGGAAATATCCTACTTGGTTGATTGAGCAGGTAGAAAAGGAGGTATGTGAAAGGAGATTAGACAAATTTAGGCCTATTTTAGTTATAAGCCTTGAGAATCAAGAGAAGGAGAATCAGGTTAAACAGGATTCATATGGAAATGCCTTGGTAATATAGTATAATGGAAGTTCTAATTTGATCAGGTCTATTTCAAACACTGAATGGAATAGATTTGTTGCACTTACAGATCTCGAAAAGTTATCTAAGAACAAATTAAAAGTGTTTTTTAGAAACTCATTGAGTCTGAAAAAATTATTAGAGAAAGAAACAGGGCAGAACAGTGCAACAATGAAAAGACAAGGAACTTTCAAGTGTGATCACGGTGCTCAATGTAGTTATATAGCAAATATGAGAGTATTTATTTGGAAAGTAGGAACACAATGATTATGAGTAAGGAATATAGTAATTGTGAGTCCAGTGGCCTTGTCGGTTTAGTCATATGTCAGTATTGTCAGGCATTTTATGTCAGCAAGACTGAGCGCAAACTTCAAAGAAGAATATACTAGCATGTTTATGAAATTCAGACTCATAAAGACAGCAATGCTTTATTTAAGCACAAGCAAAGATGTAGCAATGCCCAGTATAAGTTCTTTGTCATAGAAAATGTAAAGATGGACGAAAGGGGGGGGGGTTATGGGAGGAAACAATAGAATACAAAGAGCTATGGTGGCAGATCACCCTCCAAGCAAATACATTTCCTGGACTAAATGATTATATTTCAATTGCCCCTGTGCTCAAGTTAAGGGCAGCTAAGCTCTAATGATGTTTTCGCAGAGAAATATGTACTTGTCAGGTCTTTGCAATAAGTATTTGTTTATTTTTTAAATAGGTTTTCAGCAGTAAAATTGATTTGTAACAATGAATATGTTTATTTCGAACGTATATACATTTACAATCATTTATAATGTTATTTAAATGTCAAATGTTAAGCTATAAAGTATATGTTGTGGTTGTATTTATTGTCAGTTTTAAGGGTTCATTTTTAAGAATGGACTCTAGAGGGAGTTTTATGTTCACTTGTCCATGCTTTTTATGCAAACTTTTAAAGTTTTAAAGTAAAGGAATTAAACACTAATTTATGAAAGTTTTAATAAAGTATATTATTATTTCTTAGACAAAGGAATTTTGATAGTATATGTTTTTAAAATGCTAACTGTTTTTATGTTTATGACTTTTAAAACGTTTATATTTTCATGTAAGCACACAGTCACCTTACTGCTATCACATTCTTTATTATACAATAATGACTTTTATAATTTCATTAGTTAATTAATTAATTTTATTGGGTAGAGGAAATATAAAGGGAATGGTTTTAACAGTCAGTCCGTATATGAAGAAGTAATTTCAAATGAAAACATATTGGTTAGGAGATGTTAATGTGAATTTCAGATTTGTATGTGTTTTTTATTAAAGTGGTGATTTGATACTACAGCAGCTGGTCTTCAATGCTTGGTGGTACCTGTGGATGTTTTCTTAGTAATTTACAGTGCCTTGGTGATTTTTTGGTATATTTATATCAGACTATTCTACAGTATTATTTTAAGCATGTTCCTGTGATCTCTGAACTCTTGACTAGCACTGTGTAGTAAGAAGTATTGTTTTGTGTTTTTATTATTTATTATTAAATATTTTTAAACCTTTCAACTGTGGCTGTTTTGTGCAGAGATAATTTAAGCTGTAGAGTACATTGCATGTATATAGAGATACTGTACAAAGCCACTCCAAATAAGCCTTGCTGCTCAGTCACACTTACCATTTGGATAATAATATTGCACAGTAATAATTGGACACCCTTTGGTAAGGGCCTTATTAGTAGCTGGTATTAGTGGTTGATGGCTATGATTATTACCTTATAGCCTGGGAGGAAGGGCATAGCTGGAGAACCTGTGCCAGTCTTCCCCTGGAGTATCTGTGTGTTTTTATGTAACTGATATCTTAAAGTGTGTGTGTGCGTGTTTGTGTGTGTGTGTGTGTGTGTGTGTGTGTGTGTGTGTGTGTGTGTGTGTGTGTGTGTGTGTGTGTGTGTGTATGTTTCAGCTACTTGGACAAGGACAGGAAACATTGGTTGGACAGCGAGGGTGCTGGAGGTTTTAGCTTGACCACTAGGCTGAGTTCTTAACCTTATAGCTGTGCGAGTGAGGAGTCTTATTGGGGACCTGGAGAGAAAGGAAAAAACTAGCTCCAGACTGACTGTGATCTCTGTGTGCTCTTAAGGGAAATTGTACTTTACTGTCTGTATATGTGTTATCCTTCCCAATGTGGACTCCCCTCACTGGTGTTAGTGGTGAGGATTAAGGCTTCTTGATTACTGCACCAGTACATGGGCATCACAGGTAGAATAGCTTTGTGTGACCTCCTCTAATGTTTAAAAATGTTAATCAAAATAGATTCTCAGTAAACAGAAAAAATGCTGAAAATTGTTAAGAAATGAGAGCAGAACTAGGCTTCCTTTGGTAGAAGATGCACAGTTGTATCTAGGTTTATGTAAGCTTCAAGATCATGTTATAAAATAATATAAATGTGATTATATCCACTACAAAAATATTGTAATTGTGATTGAATTGGTGATAAGTCATCTGGATTCTGGAAAAAATGGTATATATGTTGTCTCTGTGCTTGCCACAAGATCATTAAAGATTTTTTTTTTCAAAAATGGTTAAGAAAGATGAAAATAATTAAAAAAAAGTAGAACACGTATTATAAGTCCTGTTAGTGGCAGTCCAGTAGGAAAGAATTAGTATGTATAGAGTGGATAGTTGCTGGAGAAGGCATTAAGGTACTGAAAACAGAGATGGGAAGCATGATACTAGGTAGCAGAGTGGCACAGGTGTAGGTACGATGGTAGAAGAGTTGCACAGGTGTAGGTAAGATGATAGCAGAGAGGCACAGGTGTAGGTACTGCTGCTTCGCAGAGCTTGGTTCTTCAAAATGCCATCAGTTATGCAAGAATGTGTGTTGAAGCAACATTTGTTGTTCTATTAACATTTTAAAGTGAATTAGATAAATATTTAAAATGCATCCTTAATTTTGGATCTTTGCCTGTTCCCCATTATTTTGACTCTGCCCAGAATTTTTGAGCTTTTAATTTTATTTGGCAGGTATGTTCTGTGTTCTATTTCCTAAATGGGCTGCCTTACTCAGAATATGTGTATACTCCTCATTTCCAAAGGACTTTGCTGAGTTCTCTGCTTTCTACCACATCCCAGAGACAAGATGTAAGGATACTGGTGATTATTTAAAATGCCAGTAGCTGTACATGATGTGCATGCTTCATGTGATGGATTAGAATTATATCCAGGATAAATGTTCTGCATACTCCACCTCAGTACAGGGAAAAGGAATGGCTCTCTCACACTCCTGGAAAGGATAAACTGAGTAGTGGAAAATGAAAGAATGAATGAAGACTCATAAAGGCAAAAGTTTTGAAAGCAAATATAAACAGATCAGCAGCTTGTCTTGCAAAAAAAAAATTGACTATGATTTTTGAAGAAGACATTTAGAAAATTTGCATAATCTAGATGAACTCAGAATTCTCCGAGTATGGATATCTAGCAATGAAACTGGTTCTCCTTGAACTGGCATACTTTCACACATTAAGTATGAATGAGTTTCTTTTGAGAAAGTGGGCATTGGAAAAATACAGATGCAAATAATGTAATAATAAAACTAGTGCATAATAATCATTTATTGATGTGAGAATTATGCAAAAAGAAAAAAAAAATAGGGGCCTTTTCCTGTTAATACAGCAGTCCTGAAAGGTGGTTGAGGAAATGAATATTGAGTACTGAGTATCCAGGAGAAGTCTAAATTTTCATCAAGGAGAGAGGAATGTCATTCAGACTTATGTATTTATTATTTATTTGACATTGGTTGACTGGGTTAGTCTGACTGTGCAGAAGTCCTTTTTCAGCAGAGGCCTGGGGAGAAAAGCTCCACAATGAATACAATGGTTCACAAAAAGTAAAAGAATTATACTCTAAAGTTATTTAGGAAAACAAAGATACACTAAGTAGTCAAGTGAAGTATACAACATATTTACAGTAGACATAAGAAATCAGTCAAGTCATATTTACAGTAAATATAAAAGTAGTTAAGAATTATGTAAAAATCTAGCAGTGCAGGCCCTATATTTATTGAGTTGATTAAATGTGGATGAGGGACTAGTAAAGACACAGTAAAGGAGAAGGAGGATATTATTATCAAAGTTCAGGGAAGAGAAAGAAGGGGATATAAGTCAGTTATGAAGTATAGGAGAGTAGGAGTACAGCCAATGAGTAAACAGGAGAGCAAGAAAGGGGGGTGAGGGGTGGTAGAGAGAATTAGAGAAAAGGGGAGTGTCGATGGAAGACAGACATTTGAGAAGTAAGATACATGCAAAGATACATCCAAAGAGGGTGATTACTAAGAGGGGTGCAAGAGAAGGATGTGAGACTAGGGAGGCAATCGGGGAGGATGATTGCAGTGACAGATCCAGGAACTGTTTAGAAAGTTTTTTATAGCAACCTTGAAATTTTGTAGGTAGCTAATATTCCTGATTTCTAGTGGAAGTTTGTTCCAAGCTAGGGGTGGGTGGTAGTTATAGAGTTTATGCACTATTTTGATTTGGGTTTGTAGATTTGGAGGAGAGTTTGTTCAGAGCTACGGAGAGACCTAGGAGGGGTATAGAGGGAGACACAAGAGGCAATGTCAGGACAAGAGGAAGTTTGGCACAGTAGCTTGTATATGACCTGGCGTTGGAAAAAGAGTAATTGATGAGGGACTTCTAACCAGTTTAAGTTTTGAAGGGCAAGACAGTGGTCAGAGTGATAGGAGTGACCTGAGGCAAATTTAACTATTTTATTATAAGTAGCTTCAAGCTTTGTTAGGAGGGAGGTCTGCAAGTTGGATTAGAATTTGGGAACCGTAGAGAAGGTTAGGAAGGAGGTAGGCATGGTAAAGGGCAATTTTGGATATGGAAGTGAGAAATGTTTTGTTGTGATATAGGAGTCTGAGTTTTTGGTGGGTTTTCTTAATGTTAATGGAGACATGCAAATCAAATTTGAGTTCATCATCAATGATAACCCCGAGACGCTTAATGTGAGATTCAACAGCAATGAGTGCATTCTTGTGGGAGTTGATTGAGAAGGAGGGTTTGAGATGATTCATGGTTTTGGGAGTAAAAAGCATTTTTTACTCCCAAAACATTTCCTTATATGAGAGGAAACTACTGGATTAGTTTTTCAGTGAGACTTCTGAGAATCTGGAGAGGTAATTGAAAAGGAAGTAGTTGTTATCAATGTCTGATATTGCTGAGAAGGTAGCCAATCAGATACAAGGTGACAGGGAAGCACAGTATGATGAATTAAGCATTGAGATAAAGGAGAATGGAATAAAACTGATGTTGGGTGCAAATAACAGTATCAGAACAAGAAGAAACTGCATCAGGAGCTGAGAGAACAGACAAAAAAGGAAGGGAAGGTGGAGCTGTCAATAGTAGAAATGAAGAATAAGCAAGAATGAGTATTGCGTAGAATACAACAGAGCTGGAGTAGGTCAATAAATACCTATGTAAAAAACAGAAGGTGAAAGAGAGCAGGAATGAAATGAACACGTGATGAAAAGCAGTGAAAGCCATCACTGAAGAGGAGATTTATTGGTTGGCTTAAGTGGAAAAAGAGCACATAGCATGAGAACTCTGGATATTCTGTAAGAGTTTTCATTTTACTTGTGAAAGTTAATGGGAAAATCTAATGTGTTCTGGTCTGGGTACAAAACAAAGCGATAGATGACTAAATATGTAAAGATAGATTGGCTGGAAATGTACTGAAAACTACAAAAGTGTCAATGACAAACCCAGCATCATGAGAAAGAATGACAAATATTCAATATACATAATTAATAAGCTTTTAAGGGAAAATAAAGAAAAACAGTGTTGTTACCTGTCTATGTACCGTAATGGTATTTTTTAAGTGAAGGTATTTGGAAATACAAATAGGAAAGTGTTAGAAAAATCTATATATGCTGCTTAGAAAATATATTTACATACATGCTGCCTAGAAAAATATATTTACAATGTGTGCTGCTTAGGAAGATGTGTATTTAATCACTCAAACATATATAAGTTGTGTGATCAAATATATAGAGAAATGTGTGCTTTAGTTAGGAATAAATGTACTTAAATCTATAATAAAGAATAAAGGTTATGTAATGCATTTAATTCTGTCTTACTAGAATAATAGTAGAAATAAACCTGCATATTATTGCTTGAAGCACAAGCTGCAGTGTAATCAGAAATTTGACCTTGGCAGCTTGCAGATGCAGTCTGGCTCATGTCTTTCAAGTAAAGATTATTTTGCAAAGTTAGAAAATAATAAATCTGTTCGCATGTGTGTCCTCTTTCCTGCCTCCACCAGGAGAGTAGCCTTGTGCGCACTATCTCTGATAGTGCGCAGCTGGGAACAAGAAAGACAAAGGGAGGCATTAAGGAAGACATACATCTATTGTATTTGAACTAATCAGAGAACCTTGAATTGGCTACATCCTCAGGAGGTCATCGTGACTGACCAGCTGCTTGCAAGGCTGCAACATTCTCATGGGAAAAGGACTTTTGAAAACACAAATTCAGCACTTTTTATGAATTACTATGATGTAAAGACCCTGTCACTGACCACACCAGTGAGGTGGGCAAAACTGATAATGAAATGTATATAACCAATGTGTTTTGGTCAATAAAGCAGTCAAAATTCTATACAAACTTTGTGTATGGTTTTTTGCCTCCTAATGTACATTAGAGAATAAGATATCTGAGTGCTCCTGCATTATTGTTTGTTATTAATTGACATTGTGTTTGAATAACTCAATGATTTTTACAGTCTGACTCTAACGAATTTATTTAACATCTTGGTCCTAATCGTGCCGGAATTCCCTTGGTAAGCTACAGGTCAGAATATATAGGTGGTATTGAAGTCTGCGCAGAAGAAGGAAAGACCTCCGACTGAATTGTCGTGCCCAAAGAGGCTGTCCACTTGTCTGATCTGTGGCCGAAAAGCGGAAAACTGGGTCCTAAAAGCCTATCAAACATAAGCAGGAGGCTCGGGTAAGCAGAATTCCTCTCTTTGTTTTTGTTTTAGATCGGGGACCAGGTTACACTGTGCTATTGCTAAGGTTTGTGATAGCAGGGAGAGAGGTAGTCGAAGTATTGTATCTTGAGTCATAGATCAGGAAATAAAGCAAAACAAAGTAAACAGTCATTCTAGACACTACTGTGAATACGGGGAATAGAGATACCACGTGGTACAAAAGAAAGGGTTACGTAACAGTTCTGTTGTTTTTTTTCTCTCTCTCTCTCTCTCTCTCTCTCTCTTTTTCTCTTTCAGAGACATGGGAAATGAATGCACTAAAGGGTCACGTGACCCGCCCCTAACAGAAGATGCAAAATATATGCAATTACAGAGAGCAGATAATGTGAGATATTTTGCAACATGGGTTAACAAGTATGACTTTGATGGTAAATTGGATAAAATGTCATTAATAAAACTTCTGAGACAGTTAAAATCTGACGCAGAAGGTCAGGCAAAAAAACAACGACAGTTGGGTGTTCCTCAAGCACATAGGTGGATTGAGGAAGCGAACCGAAGGGAACAGAAAAATAAAAATGCAAAGGCATTATTTTTAGACAAAGAGGATAATAATGTAATAGTAGCATCGGTCCCTCCCCTACCACGTCCACCGATGCCTTACTCAGAATATGAAGCGGGAGGGCGGGCTGACCCCCCCCCACGTTACCCAGAGACAACAGGGATATTAAGACAACCATTTGTAAGAGAACCTATCGGGACTAGATCCCGAACACGTCAAACACTTGTAGACGTTCAACCAAGCGGGGATTTATTAGATGAGGGTGAGGAAATCTGTCCATTAATAGAAGTACCAAACCCGCAGGCAGGACAGGAGGGCCAGGCCTCAACTCTCTTAGTGTATAGACCATGGACACCGGAAGACATCCGAAAAGCTACAGAAGGAATTCCCCATCCAAAAATTAACTTTGAGAAATTTCTACAGGATTTACAGGGTATGAGATTGAGTTACCACTTAAATGGGGAAGAGGTAGAAAGAGTAGTTAGACAAATTTTAGGTCCAGACTGGCACATGATTTGTGGCACCTGGAATGCCCGTGACGCACAACACAGGCCACTCCCACATAGTGACGCAGAACTAGATACTAGATTGAAGGGTCTTACAGACCGCATTACTGAAAAATGGAAACCTAGGGCAGACTGGACTTGCATTAACCAGTGTGTACAACGAGATAATGAAACTGTGGATGCATACTATGGTAGATTGTTAGAATGTTTTAATAACCATAGTGGCATGCCTGTTCCTGAAAATCAAAAGAATGATAGTTCATATGAACAACAATTGAAGAATGCATTTTTGAAAGGTTGTATTGCCCTATCAATAGCTTCATCACGAAGCACATGATAGATCACCGAACAAGTAGGCTTCAAGCCTTGTTAGAGTATGCTAGACATGCCGAAAAACATTTTAACAGTAAAAAGAAAAAGAAAACGCAGGTCTTCACAGCTGAAGACGGTGCGGAAGTTTTTGTAGTGCAAGCAGCCAAAAAGGGTAAGCAAAATATTCAGGGTAACAAACGCTCTGACAAAAACTCAGAAATTTATGAGAGCAGAAAGAAAAAAGGTGAATGCTTCAATTGCGGTAAGAAGGGACATTTGGCAAGGGATTGCAGGAGCAAGGCACCTGCGGAAAAAAAGGATAAGGAAGATGAGGATTGACTATATGACAGTTATACTGCTCAGCAGTTATCAGAAGAGACTAATGAGCAGGGGGATGATGTAAATACCTTAGAAGAAGCAGATGACATGCAACTGGATGTAGAAGTTGGGGAAAGTGAAGTTTTAGATCTAGCACTACTGAGCTTAGAGCTCTATTTAGCAGACACGAAACCGGAAGTTACACTTCTGGTAGAAGGAAGAGAAATCAAATTTTTGTGTGATTCAGGAGCATCACGAACTTTGATACATCCTTCAAAGTTACCGGAACATTCTGAGTCACCTGATTACATATTAGTGAAAGCAGCAAACGGACAGTTGTACAGGGAACCACTTTCCCATGATATAGCAATAACTGATCCAGTCTCGGGCATGACCCAAAGAAGTAAAATAGTACTTTCTGCCAAATGCCCCATGAACCTATTAGGAAGAGATCTTATGCAACTTTTTGGCATAGCAGTAGTCCCTACCATGAACGGTATGGAGGCACAGAGACAAACTGACACCTTTGTAGTACGGTCGGGGGGGGAGGCTTATTATTGGTACAGCCAGGATCTGGTTACAACCGGACCAGGGGCAGTGACCGAGGAACTGATGAATGTAGCCACCAGCAAGGTGCCTCCCCTCGATACTGACCAGCAACATTTATTACATTGTACCCTATATTATTGTAGCATACCAGGACCTGATAAAGAATACGAACAAAAGTTGTTCAGGAATCCTGCAAATAGACTGATATTACGGACCCTATACTGGGACACTGAGGGCAACAGTGTGGTGAGTTGTTCGTTACCTCAGGAGTTTTGGAATTGTACAAATACAATAAACTAAAACACGTTAAACTAACCAAAAACAAGAATGTTAGGTGGGTAGACTTGGGTGACAAAGTGACAGGATGGGAGAGACTAACTGACTCAGAGTTATCGGACTTAGGAGTACAGAAACAGAAACTGAATTGGTTAGCATAAGCCCAGCTGTACACTTACAACAGAGTGAAGACAGCTGAATGGCGTTCTTGATAGAAGAAGAAGAAAAAGCTTTGAGTGAAATACCAAATGTTCTTTGGTCAACAGGAAAATCAGATGTAGGACTTATTCGTACAGCAGGGCCAGTAGTTATTACACCAAAATCAGCCTTTAGACCAAGAAAAGACAATATCCTTTGAGCAAGGATGCAGAACAGGGAATCAAACCTATTATAATGGCATTACTCAAGGAAGGGATACTGGTGGAATCTTTAGATTCACCATGTAATACTCCTCTATTTCCTGTAAAAAAGCAAACGGGGAATGGCGGATGGTGCAAGATTTACAAGCTGTAAATGATGCGGTAATACCAAGAGCACCTACGGTGCCAGACCCACATACCTTATTAAATGATTTGAAGCCGCAACAGAAATATTTCACCGTGGTAGATATTAGCAATGCATTTTTCTCAATACCTATCCACCCTGACAGCCAACATTGGTTTGCATTTACATTTCAGGGCAAAAGGTATACGTACACCCGACTACCACAGGGATATAGTGAAAGTCCAACGATATTCGCACAAGAGATGGCTAGCAACCTGGCAGGGTTTTCTCCACCAGGGGGCAGCCAAGTACTACTTTATGTAGATGACATCTTGCTTGCAGCCCCTACCCAGCAACAGTGTAGGGAAGACACAATAGCATTATTGAAATTCTTAGCTGAGCAAGGGCATAAAGTGAATAAACATAAATTGCAACTTTGGAAAGAACAGGTTAAATACCTGGGATATGTGATATCCAAAGAAGGCAGAACATTAGATGAAGAACGAAAAACAGCTATTTTACAAGCACCCAGACCAACTACCAAGAAGGAAATGATGTCCTTCTTGGGAGCGACTAATTTTGTCGAAGTTGGATACCGAATTATGCTTTAGAAACGGCTCCATTGGCTGATTTAATATTTAAAACACCAATGGCAGCACAAGAAACACTACACTGGACTCCGGAAGCAGAGGCAGCCTTTTGCAGACTAAAAAAACTGATAGTTTCATCATTAGTTTTAGGGCTTCCGAATTACCATAAGAGATTTTTCCAAACTGTAGATTGTAGGCGGGGATATATGACGTCAGTACTGACGCAACAACATGGCGGCAAGCAACGCCCCATAGCTTACTATTCGTCACAGTTAGATCCGGTGGCACGATCATTACCACCCTGCGTACAAGCAGTAGTCGCAGCAGCTATGGCAGTGCAAGCTTCAGCCTCAGTGGTGTTGTTTCATCCTCTCACGTTGAGAGTACCCCATGCAGTTGCGATAATTTTACTGCAGGAAAAAATAGCATTTTTATCCCCTGCCAGACATCTTTCTTGCATGACCATACTATTGAGTCAACCCCATATGACAATTGAACGTTGTACAACATTAAATCCATCGACATTACTTCCAATTCCTGTGGATGGCATACCACACAGCTGCCTACAGGAAATGGAACAAATAACCACACCCAGACAAGATCTTACTGATGTACCTTTAGCTGACGCAGAGGTGACATTTTTTGTGGATGGATCCTGTAGACGAGGTCCTACAGGGAAGAACCTAGTGGGCTATGCAGTAGTGACTGATGACGAAATTATAGAAGCACAACCCCTGCAACATAACCTGTCAGCTCAAGCAGCAGAATTGATAGCTTTGACACGTGCTTGCACTCTAGCGAAAGGCAAATGTGTTAACATATATACTGACAGTCAGTACGCTTTCTCTACAGTGCATGTCTTTGCACAACAATGGAAAAACAGGGGAATGATAACATCTACTGGCAAGCCGATTAATCATGCGCAATTAATTCTGAACCTGTTAGATTCTATTCAGTTACCCACTAGAATAGCTATCTGTAAATGTGCAGCCCATACAAAACAACAAGACAGAATTTCAAAAGGGAATGCTCGGGCTGATGCAGCTGCGAAGCAAGCTGCCTCAAACCCAGAAACTGTGCTTTTGAATGAAGAACTACAACCTTCTGAGACTCTAGATTTAGAAATGTTAAAAACAATGCAGACATTAGCTACAAAAGCAGAAAAGCAAAAGTGGATAAAACGAGGAGCAATCCTTGAAGAGGGACTGTACATCTCCAAAGAGAAAAGCCCATATTGCCATCTAATTTATTTAGATATGCAGCTTTGTTGAGTCATGGGCAGAGCCATGTCTCAACAGGGGGGATGGTACAGTTAGTTAACAAAACATTCCAAACATATGGATTTACGAATTATACACAAAAATTTTGTGCAACATGTCATATTTGTAGCAAACATCATGCACAGGGAGCATTTAAACCAAAGCGAGGGAGTTTTCCAACACCACCCTATCCGTTCCATACTATTTGTATGGATTTCATAGAACTGAACAAATGTGAAGGGAAAAAATACTGTTTAGTAATCATAGATATGTTTTCAAAATGGGTAGAAGCTTTTCCAACTAGAAATCCGGATGCAGCAACAGTGGCAAAGGCCCTAGTGAAAGAAATCATTCCTAGATTTGGCATACCGGAAAGAATTTATAGTGACAATGGGACACATTTTGTTAACCAGACAATACAGCAGCTTGGGAGATTTTTCGATTTCTTTGAAAAACCATTGTGCTTATCACCCTCAGTCAGCAGGACTGGTGGAGAGGTACAATGGAATCTTGAAAACAAGTTGAGAAAATTAATGAGTGAGACTCAAAAGACTTGGATTTGCTGTCTGCCTTTAGCACTGCTGAGCATGAGAACTGTTCCAAATGTAAAGGGCTTGACCCCTTTTGAAATAGTGTTTGGAAGGGCATATTGTGTGCCACAATGGAAGGCCCTCATGCCTGCAGAGCTGGAGGCCGATGGCTCATTAGCTAGTTATATGAAAAAGTTATTAACAAATAAGACTGTTTTGCAGTTGAACTCTTTTCCAGATAAACAAGAAACAAAACCAGAAGCCGTGCTGACCCTGGGGTCCTGGATTTGGCTGAAAATCATAAAGAGAAAGAACTGGGCGAGTCCAAGGTGGGAAGGTCCGTACCAGGTACTGTTGGCAACACCCACTGCAGTGAAAATCGCTGAGAGAGCATCTTGGGTTCATTTAACCCATTGCAAACCTGTTAAGAAATTTAGTTTGGACATACCACAGGAACAGGATGGCCAGAGGCAGAATGAATAAAAATGTGAAACAACCCAAGAGACACTGGTTCACTGGCCTACTGATCATACACTTAATAACTATGTTTGTAGTAACCTTTTTGTTGTTATGGTTTTTCTTGCATATAACTACAGAAGTGAAATTAATAAAACGTGATGAAGGACTGGCTATAGACTGGCACCCAAATTTTAACACATACCTGGCTATGAAACGAGTTTATGTAGAGACTATGAACGTTTCAAATTGCTGGGTCTGTACTGCAATACCCACAGCATATGGAGGACTTTTGATGTCTGCTGTCCCCTTGGGAATAAATGCAACTTGGGAAAACCTGTTATTTGACACAGGCACTGTGAGATCACAAGACAAAGTGGCATTACATTTGCCTGTTACTCAGAAAGGAATTGTTTGTTTTGTTAAAAATGATACACTCCAGGTTGGTTGGAGTAATTGTAACATAACTGTGTCTTACAAATGTTATATAAAACCTATAGACCAAGGTACTAGTTGCAGCACGAATTATGATTCATATTTAAGCTTGATGAAAACAACATTGAGAAATGTGCAAAAATCTCCTGAAATATATAGACAATTCTCTGTTATAGATAAGAAAATGTTTCATTCAGGGTTAACCCGCATCAGTACAAAAGTAGAAAACTGTTATTTTGTTTGTGGGAAAAAGGCCTATAAATGGTTACCTGAGAACTGGTCCGGCAGTTGTTTTTTGGGTTATCTGGTTCCAGCCATAAGACATACTGCAGAATTGCCCCTGGGTAAAATACGTAATGTAAGAGATGTAGCTCACCGAGCTGAAAATACAGTCAGAAAACCTACTAATCCAGTGGGTAAGATTGAAGCAAGCTGGAAGGATCATTCGTCTGTGAAGGACAAAGAAAAATTGACCCATATGGACTTGAGTGACAGTGTTATATCCTGGGCTGGAATATTCCCAACCTATGGAGCAGTCAAATCGATTTGGGAATTGAGAAAATTGTCAAAACTTCTCGAAGTAATGAGCAATGCGACTTTTTCCGCTCTTGAACTTGTGACTGATGAGATGAATGCAATGAGAACAGTTGTATTACAGAACCGAATGGCTCGACTTCACCCTAGCGGCGAGAGGTGGTACGTGCGCGCTTATCAAAGAAGAATGCTGTGCGTACATTCCAGACAACCAGCATGAAATTAATGATCACCTGGAGGTAATACAGCAGGTGTCAGCAATGGCAGAACCAGGCCCAAACCCACTGACGAACTTTTTCCAGAATCTGTTTGGGGGGTGGGGGTCGGTCCTTATGAACATTCTGATTGCAATTTGTGTGGTACTGCTCATAATTGGAGCATGTGTCTGCTGCGGGATACCCTGTGTGAAAAAATTAGTTAAAGACTTAGTTGATGTATCAGTGACCGAAACTATGTACCAAGATATAGAATTGAATTTGTTGATACCAAGTGAAAGCCTATCTGAAATATAAAACAAATGACTTACTTAGCTGAAAGTCCTTGAAAGGAAAAGGCTAAGAAATGAATTAATACTGTTTATGTTTCACATAGCATTAAATGCATTAAAAGGAGGGAGAATGTTAGAAAAATCTATATATGCTGCTTAGAAAATATATTTACATACATGCTGCCTAGAAAAATATATTTACAATGTGTGCTGCTTAGGAAGATGTGTATTTAATCACTCAAACATATATAAGTTGTGTGATCAAATATATAGAGAAATGTGTGCTTTAGTTAGGAATAAATGTACTTAAATCTATAATAAAGAATAAAGGTTATGTAATGCATTTAATTCTGTCTTACTAGAATAATAGTAGAAATA
>NC_056732.1:1169525322-1169537822 GCF_019279795.1 Protopterus annectens | reverse complement strand
GAGAAAAAATTCAACAAGCCAAGGCACTTCAAAGGATAATTAATGTGCAGATGACATCTCAGAATGAAAAAAGACAGACTCAATATGGAGTGCATGTAAGCCAGACAGGATCAATCATTCCTAACAGCCATTGGTATGGCCTTGTTTCCTATAATGTTTGTTATGAGAAAAAAAATGTAGTCTAGCAATTAAATAAAATAAAGACCTAAATCATATACATTTATGCAGCCTGGAATGTTTACACCACTGGTCAGTCAGTAATCTTAAGGCTATGCAGACAAGCAAGCTTATTATATAACATCTGATACCTCAAGTGTCTGTGCATATACTATAAACAGCTGTGGCTTATTGCACTTTGAAAACAGTCTAGAATCCTTGAATAACAGAGGGGAGGGAAATGTAAAACATACTAAGAATAGGCTTTCATCTTCCCGTATTGAGGACAGGCAGCAGTGGATTAATTCTGGTATCTCTATGCCTCATATTAGAGTCCAGTGATACAGTAAACTGGAAAAGCTGTTTTTTCTTTATAGTTATCAGCAGTAAAGCCTCATCTTTAGTGGTGTGCTATGTGTAACAGTGTACATATGTTTCATGGGTTTAGATGTTTAGCACATGTAGTATACATTGTGCCCTATGCTAAGTCGGTGATGGTTGATTTAGATGCAACCTCTTAGAATTCAGAGTGCTGTCATACAAGGGAGCACTTATCAGGACAGAGAGAATGCGTTTTGTTTTAGTTATAACTCTTCCCCATCTGAAGTCAGGAGATGCTAATAGGCTTGTGAGGCAGCTAGACCACAAAAACCCCTTCAGTGTTGTATTAAATGTGATTATACAGCAATAATGTAACAAGACATAAATAGCACTTAGCCCACCAAAGGCTTTTCCGGCATAATACTAGCTCATCAACTAGAAAAACTGTGAAATACAATACAGAATTTTTGAATTTTGTACAAGAGGTAAGCCTGCTGAATTCTTTCCTTGGGAGGGAGGTACTGCACTTCCATATACTTAATGCTAATTAATGTAATCTGCTATGAGTCTGTCACAAGTCAAACAATAAATATCTAGATGTGGCAACCCTTGCATTAGTATTTAATTTGGACAAATGTCTTTTGTCTTCACTATTCAAGTTGTACTTGACATATTCTGCTTCAAGAGAAGTGATTTTGAATAGCACCTTATAAATGTGGAATATTAGTCAATGAAGACATCCATATGGAGTACTACAAATGGAAAAAAATGATAGAACCAGGAAGGGAGACGCTTGGAAGTGGCTGGCATACTGACTGTACCTGTAAAGAGTTAAAAAAGTAAAAAGTGAAAAGTCATGGGCTTTCAAAAACATATAAATGAAACACTGGTATGTTGTTAAGGAGTCTTTTGCATATATCTCATATGGCTCCACTATATGAGATGTAATGTATTACACAGTGAAGGCTCTTGCTAAACTGGGTCTTTTTGTAGTTTTTACTAAAGAGTTTGTCTCTGTGACACTTTCACCCTTTGGTCTGCATACTAAATAAGTGTGCAAGAAGATACAAAAAAGCTTTTATCTTAAATTTTACACCATTCAGAATTACTGAGCTGTACCTCTCATGTACTCGTATATTATAGTATTAGTTCATGTTAATTGTTTCATCTAGCACAGTAAACTTTAGCGGATGATAAATGTTCATTTGGGATGTACATGCATGTCTGTACTGTCAATGGAGAGTTGGATGCAAGACAACCGCATTGTGATTAAACACAATCTTGTTAACTCTATTAGTCAAAGATCTCCTGGTCAGATGTTGGAGTGATAAAAAATGCATTTCATCTGAAGCATGTTTTTGCTCACTCACTGGAAATAGAAAATAATCTGTATTTGCTGTAGGGAAAGTATAAAACAAACTCTTCATTAGGAAATCATTGTAAAAGTAATCATAACATTTTGGTTATATCCCACCTTAAATGTATCACCATCTACTACAAAATTGCAAAAGGAGTCACTTTCTTCCAGAGGCGGCTCATGGTTTTGGCTGCTGGGCTTCAACCCCCTAGCTAAAACAAGAAAAAATAAATGTATTAATTCATAATGGCAACTATTATTTTTAAATTAAACATAATAATTAATGTTTTGCTGTGTTCCAGATCCTAAGAACTCCGCTCATGCTCATACGTAAAGATCAGAGCCCCCCCCCCCCAAAATAAAATGGCTTAATCCAGTTGCTGGTCTATTTTTAGCATTAAGCTTCCTGTTCATCAGTTTGGTTTGATCGGCATTATTTGACACTGACAGAAGTGTCACTCAGTGAGCATTGAGCTCATGAAGTTGTGAGAAGCCCTTCCCATTGACACAGGCTGTCGCATGTGACTGAGGCAGTTTTAGCCAGAAGGAAGGAAATATTTAATGTCTTTGGGGAGGCACAAGCATGGGAAGAGGTTTTATTTACTGTAAAGTATATTTTTTAGGTACTCTGCCTATAACTGCCAGCATGTGGGGAAAAGGTAAGTACTTAAAGTATGTTTGTGTGTGTGTGTGTGTGTGTGTGTGTGTGTGTGTGTGTGTGTGTGTGTGTGTGTGTGTGTGTGTGTGTGTGTGTGTGTATGTGCGTGTGTGTGCGTGTGTGTGTGTGTGTGTGTGTGTGTGTGTGTGTGTGTGTGTGTGTGTGTGTGTGTGTGTGTGTGTGTTTGAATGTAATGAATATATATATATGTATGTATGTGTGCATGAATGGGGGGCATATAACCTCTCAAATGTGTAGTCTGGCAAGTTAGTGGTGGTTGCAGCATACCAAACTGTTGAAAACTTTGAGGTGGCCTAATGGTTAAAGTGTTTGCTTTAAACACAAAGTACAGTGTTTGAGTCTCGCAAGTGATAACTGGCTATGCTTAAAATGGCTCATAAGGGCAGTTAGCCTAGTACTAATCTATGATTTTACCTAATAGTTTGGTATTCTCCCTATAAAATTTGCAGTTTTCTGGTCAACAACTGAAGATTGAAATCACTCAATAATGATAGACATATCAGTTTCAAACGTTATATCCTTCAGAAAATGCATGCCAATGCTAAAGCTGCTGTTCTTCCTACTTGAGTGAATTAGATCTCAACCTTTCCTGATTTTGCACTATTTTTTTTTCTTTTCTTTTTTTTTTTCTTGTTAATGTATAGCCTGGCAAACAAGTAAAGATCCCATTGCAGTCATTAAATAATGAAAGGCATTTAAGTTTCATACATAATATACTACAGGCAAAATGATGCTATTACAAAGCCTGTTATTGTAAGTATGTAAGGATAATATATGTCCCTGATTTTATTCATGTGTCCCTGCTGTTTTTTTTTTTTACTTTCTCCTTGAAACTTAAGCTAAGATGTTGAGACTTTATTTGACAACAGTGGGATGAAAAGATAAATTCTTGTATGGCAATTATTTCTGCATTTATTCATTAATTCCATTGCAACCAACCACTTGAGGTATACAATTACAGCAATACAAATGGGAGTAATTGATGTTCACATCTGTGTGTGTTGGTAGGGCATAGATGTCCTCAACTGACTGCAATTTGATGGCCTCAACTTTCCCTGATTTTGCAGAAAACTCTGGTATTGTACATCATATTTTGATCTGTTCCTCATAAAGTTGTGTTTTTTGATTGTCTTTTTTTTCTGGGAAATCAATAAAAACGACAGATTTACTAGCCTTCAAAGCATAATAGAATGCTAATGCAAAACTTATTATTCCAACAAGTTTCTGAGTTTATAAAGGCAAAAGCTGTTCCTGATTTTATTCTTCTGTTCACCATTTATTTAGCTTTCCCTCTTGCTTTTAAGACATCCTAAATGGCCAGGACTCAACTGCAAAAAGTTTGGAGGATGCAGCTGAATTAAGCAGAGAATCTAGGGGCTACTAAGCAACATGCATTCCAGCATCAGGGAAGAAAGAAAGAAGGGTTAACTGGTGACCTCAAGGTAAGGGAGGGGTCAGGTTGCAAGAAACATCTGTATGGATCATAGGATCATAGGTGGTTACTAGGCTAATAACCCTAGGACCCTTTTAAGCCTAGCCAAGTTTTACCCTTATTTCCATGATCAACATCTATCACTCCTGTTCAAGAGGGGACACTGGTGGAACCCCTGAACAGTAATCTGGCCAATCTTCCAGATTGCGTTTGAAGACGGTCAAAGAGGTGCTCTGCTTGACATGAAGCAAGAGTCTGTTCCAAAGGTGTGGTAACCTCTGGGAAACAAATCTGTCCTTCCATCAGGTTCTATTAATGTCACATACCAGGGTAAGGCCTTTAGAGTGAGTAACCCGTGTACCATTTGACTTACAGATACGCAGCATTTTCAATAAAGCAGAGTCAAAGACTGCCTTATATGCAAGGCAGAAATCACCTCTGGATAGTCTGTATGACTCAGAATAAAGTGGCAGTGATTACAGATGATCCTACTAGTACAGATGCTGAAGACTTTGCATTTGTCTTGTGAGGAACCTTTGATGTCTCTCCAATTGTTGCAGGTGCTTGGAAAGGTACTTGCCAAAAGGGGCATTGTACTCAATTACGGGCCTGATGAGGGAATAGTACAGAGAGGTTATAACTTCTTTTTTTCTGGAGGCAATTCCCTTATTTATGAGATGAGCAATGCAGAATGCCCTTTTTACCACTGTGGAGACATGGTGATCAAAGGTAAGGTTGCTGTCAACCTGTATGACCAGGTCTCTCACCACTGAGTGCATACATAGGGTGTTGTTATTGGTGTGATAGTTGTCAGGAACATAGCTCTTACTGAAAGGGATGATAACACATTTTTTTGCATTGAGTTTAGGGCCAAGACTTTGGCACCGATCATTTGTTTGTGTAAGATCCTCTTGTAGTATGTTGATATTGTTTGGAGATTCTATGACCGCATCCAATTTGCAGTCACCAGCAAGGTTTGTCAGCCATGGACCTTTAGTTTTAGCTTGTACTTCAGAGAAATAGATTCAAGACTGATCCCTGTGGAACACCACTGGTTACAGGTCTGATGTTGGAGGTGAATTCCCCTATTTTGACTATATGGGTTCTATCAGTGAACCAGTTAGTGACCCATCTAATAATAAAAGGGTTGATACATAGCTGGGTGAGTTTGTCAATGATGCCTGAGTGGGGGATAGTGTCAAAAGCCTTGGCTAAGTCGAGATAGGCTGTATGCACAGATTTCCCTTCATCAAGGGCCTTGGCCACTGTCTTGAAGAAGTACACCAGGTTTAACAGCCATGATCTCCCTTTGACAAATCCAAATTGAATAGGGACAAGTGTTTGGAGACCACCTATATCTTTGTTGATAAGGTCCATGATAACACGCTCCATGATCTTGCAGATAAGGATAGTCAGGCTAATAGGTCTATAGTTCCCAGGGTCAGTGTAACCACCACATTTGTGCAAGGGGATAACAGTGGCTTTTTCCATTTAGCTGGGACAAAGCCAGTGCTTAGACTATGCTTGAAAAGAGCACCCAATGGTGTTGCTAATTGTTGTTTGAGCCCATGTAGGATGCAGCCTGGAATGTTATCAGGTCATATAGATGCTGTGTTTTTAATCTTAGAAAGGGCATTCATGACCTGCTCTTTAGAGATGCAAGGTAGATGACAGGAGGTAGGGCTGTCAAGGGGTACATGTGGGCGGACAGGGACTGAAGTTTTCACAGAACCTGTCAGCTAACAGGTTAACAATGTCCATAGATGCAATAGATAAATGATATCAGTTTGGGACAAATCTGGGCTTTCCTTTTAGGTTATAGATGTAACTAAAGAATGCCTTATAGTTGACCTTAGTTGAGAAAGCTAACTTGGATTTATAATTAGCTTTGGAGGACTTCACAAGAAGTTGTATTTGTTTGCTTAAGCTGAGGAGAGAGTGTTTCCAGTTTAGGGCTCACTCCCTCTTACAGCAATTTCTTCCTCTTATTGTAAAGCCTGTTAATGTCAGTTGTCCACCAGGCAGGTTTGCTCTTCCTTGAGGAGCTTGTTTTAGTACTAGCAGATACAGAGAGTCAATGCAGTTACAGCTGGTGTTTGTATAAAGCATTTGTGTAGGAGAGGCTAACTGTACTGGGGTGGAGCTGTATTACAGCAAGTCAGTGACAATTACCTGTGATCAAACAAGAGATGTGATCTTTTATTTTCATGCACAGACTGTCTCATTATGTACTTACTCTCATTATAGCCACCTTAAGGACTGTCACTTTAAGGACTGTATACTTCTCACCTATCTGACTGCAATCAACAAAGCCAGCCTTAGGTGAAATATAGCCTTAAATGAAGGACTCCATAAACCCACCTGTTGCACACTAGTCCCCCCTGCACTTCCTGTGCACCCCTGTCCTGCTTCCTCCCTCATTCTGTCTCTACACCATTCAGAAAGCTTACTTCTTTCTTGCTTTTTTACACATTGGCTTACTAAGTATGCATGTTGCTTCCTTATATATTTGAGTTTGGTGTGTGTTGTCTTTATTTCTCATCCTTCCAAGTTTTGCACATATTGTATTTACCTGAAGATAATCCTGACTGCATAATTTATCAAATAATATCATTCAGTAACTTTTTGATTTCTTCAATAAAAAAAAGTGTTTTTGTACAGTGTCTGATCTACCACTATGGTTAAGTCCATTAAAAATGTAATTATAAAGAAATAATGTAAAATAATTTCTACACTCAATACCTTTTGTGTTCAGACCTACATCACCATGACAATGACTATGAACACCAAGTTAAGTTCAAGCAGGCAACTAAAAATTATAGCAAGAAAGCTTTAGCATCTTTTACAAATGAGAAAGACTAAAAGCACTGAAAAGTAATTTTGCAACATTACCTAGCTGGACCTGTAAGGTCGGAGATGGTTAAACATACAATTTAAAAATGGACAGGGTACATTAAGAGGGTGTCATCACCTATGTATTCTAGGATGTCTACAATGCCTTCTGCTTTTGGCATACATGTTTTGCTTTTTCTCAGTGTCAGTTAGCAGAAATCAGCTTTGACAGTAGAGTGGTAGCCTAGGCTTAAAATTAAGCAAGCACTTTTACCAGTGAAAGAGCATATATCAGTTTTCCACAAAACAGCATTAGAAGCCCAGAAGCTTAAGCCATAGGTTTCTCTGGAAAAGAGATTAAAATCTGGCAACCTTCCAGTGTTCACTCTTCATTCCAGAAGCATGCCTTCACTAGTTCCCAATCTTTCCAGTAAAGATATCAAAGGATTGATTTAAGCTTTCACAAAGAAGCCATCAATGCCTATTATAGCACATGAGGGAGAACAATGCAGGTCAGAGTTCTGACAAAAAGATCCAGTATATCAGTACCATCCAAGGTTATGCAGGAATCCAGAAATGGCAATAGCCTATATGCTTTATCATCAGATAGGAAGGAAAGTAGCTATCCAATTCATATGTAACACTGGATCATTAAAACTAACCTGCAGATTGCAATATCAGTTTTAATAATATTATTAACCCTACTAAAGAACATTTTACTTGGCATGTTTATGATAAGTACTCGCCAAACAGGAGGCTTTTTCAAAGGCTTACAGGTCAAGAATTTCTGGTTAGAGTTGCTCCTCTTTTAAAAACATTGCATGACTTATTGTATTTATTATTTATTTAGTGGTATTTGATTGCTCGGAACTCCGACTGGGTAGAAATCCATTTTCAGTGGAGGCCTAAGGAGAAAAGCTCCAAATTATTACAAAACATTTTAAGAACAATAATTTTACAATCTACAAAAATAAAACAAAAACATCTCCAGTTTAAATTATTGTATAAAACTTCAAGGCATCCAGACTCACAGCAACAAGCCAAAGCTGATTCACTGTATAACCTAACCAAGACAATCCTTACCTTTATTTTAGTTTGATTCTAGGAACTGAAAATATTGGTTTATACAGTGTCTGAGGTTCCCAGTACATCTTCTACTCCCAAAGGCTCTTTACATTTTTCCAGAGAAGGAGATTGAACAGAAGGAATGGTAAGCCTCATGTATGGTGTTATTGACAGCTCATACCTTCTTAGCTTATACTGTTATTTCAGAACTTTCTCTTTTGTCAGATGTCAGAAAATGTAAGTAAGGGGTGTGGCCAAGATGCCAGAGTGAGAATAGCACTTTCTTGTTGCTCTGCCTGTGAAGTAATGTTTCTGACAGGATTTTTATAATTTTATTTAAAAAACTTCAAAGATTTTACATCATAACTATTCCTTATACTATTGTGGGTTATCTTCTGGGAAAAAATTCAAACTTTTATTGAATTTTCCTCACATTTTACTGTCAGAACTTTTGAAGCTGTATACAGATTGCTGAAGCCATGAGTTGTTCAAAATCTTCAGTTCAAGATTCTCTCATGAAAAAAGAACTCCAAACTATAATTAGTAGTATTCAAGACCTCTTAACAAAAATGGACAACTTGGAACACAAAATGGAAAACATGAAGAAAGAAAGCAGAAAATGAATTGAAGATTTCAAAGAAATAATCACAAAAAATTCAGAACAAATTGCCAGCATACACTGTCACTGAATTAGATGGAAGACAAATGGAGAATGATACTCAAATTAAATTCTTCTGAAGCAAAATAATTCCTTTACAGAAAAAATAGAGGACCTGGAATCAAGATCAAGAAGAAACAACATTAGACTTTATGGGGTCCCTGAAAAGACCGAATGCAACAACTTGATTCTTTTTTTGAACAACTGGTTACCTAAGGTGTTAAACCTTCCTGAGCCCCTGTCATTTGGAATTGAGAGAGCTCACATGTCTATATCTAATCTATCTTTCTCAAAAAATTCATCCTCAGTGAGCTCTATTATTGTCAATTTTTTATCTACTCAGGATAAAGATTTAGTTCTGAGAGCTGCTTGTGCATACAAGACAATGGAAGGAACATTAGATTTGACAATGATTATACATCTACCACTATAACTAAAAGGAAAGCATGCATTCCTCTAATCAAAGGCCTTAAAAAGCTAACATAAAAGCTCAGATCCTTTGTCCAGCTAGAATAAGGATTACCTTACCAGATGGTCAGAAAATTTTTAACAATCTAGAAGAAGCTACTGATTTTGTCAGAATAAACAATCTATTAGATAAACTAGAAGACACGGATCTATCTTTACCAAGTTTAAAAAGACAAGCTACTAATGGAAAAACAATAACAAGTGATAAAACTACTAAGAAACTTCAAGGAAAGTAAGTTATCTCATCTTACCCTTCACTGCCTGCAATGGACTTTTTTCTTTTAAATCATAAGAAACCAGCAAATATATTACAAGGTAAAATCTTTATTACACTTAAAAAAAAGCATATTTATTGTTTTCCTTTGTTCTTCTTCCTCATATTTGTGCTTTACTATTAGTTCTTTTTTTTCTTTCCTCTCTCTACTAATTTCTCTCTTTTAGTTTCAATTTTAGTTGTTTGTCCTTTTGGCTTTTCCCAGTTAGGGATCACCACAGCAGAACTCCGGTCCACTAATGATTGGCAGTAGATTTTTATGGTGCTGAGTTGCCAGCCCAATACCCAACTTTCAGCAAAGGCATGCCCATTCACGCATGTCTTTTGGAGGCCGCTCGACTGCAAGGAAAGCATGCAGACTCCACACAGAAGGCACTCCAGCCGAGAATCAAACAGGAGAACCTCTTGCTGTGAGGCAGCAATGCTACCGCTGTACCACCGCAGCTGTAATGTTTATTATATAGAGTTAATCAAGCATCTAATACTTTCTAATGTTAAAGCTTGTTGATAGTGACTTAGCTCTTACAGGAAAACATAGTATGTTTTAACAGGACTTTTTTTTCATATATAGATAATGCACACTTAAAGAACATCCCTTTGTATGACTTAGTAGCATGCTTTCAGTAGAGAAATACAGTATTAACATTAAGTAGACAACTTTTCCATTTGAAAGGGAAATGGGGGATATGTGTCATATAAATGCAGCTAGGAAGATTCCTTTGTTTGTATTAACAACAGTTGAGTGCAGTCAATTAAGTGTGCTTATTACCCTTATTGTTAGGTAAAAACTATGTAATTATTCATTTAGAGTATGTTTAATGATGTTACATTGATAGGGGTGATGTTTTCTGCTGGGGAACACATTTACAGTAACACATACTTAACAGTTTCTTTTTTTTTCTTTTAAATGACTAAATTCCAGCTTTTAACATGCGAGCACCTGTTAAAAAGGCTTTTTCTTCAAACTGCATACTTTTCTAACCTCAAGACTTGTATTGGTGCCATAAAGCTGAAAAGCTTCACCAGAACCTTTCCTTGAGCATTTCTACAGCTTCCCCGAGCCCGGAGGACACTGTATGAGTGTGGGAACTGAAAGACTGAGTTAGATGACCTTTGGACTCACGTCACACACTGCTTAACATTTGTGATGAAGGAAAATGGTGTCTCTGGTGCTGTATAGCCATTTTTAAGAAGATTGCAGCTTATTTAGACTCTAAAACTGTAGGTTACAGCTTATAACTTAAAATGTAGCTGTATTCTATTATTTTAATGATGTTCTTGCATTTAAATAATCAGCTTCCTGTTTAATCACAGAAATACTGGCTTGTATTAACCTCATGGCATTTAATTTTCATGAATGTGCTTCACATGTCATGAGAGAAATGATTCAATACATTATGCATAATAGTTTCTTTTTAATACAGTTTCTGATATGAAGTTGTTTTTATATTGCCAGTAATGTGACTTATTTACAGTTATGCTATCAATGCTACGTCATTATATTTACCTGCCTATTTCTAAACAATGCATGCATAACTTCCTACACATTATGTTAACTGCACTAATTTAATAAGAATGTTTCTATAGATGTCAAATGCATTGTACAGTAGTTTGAGTTTTGAAAGTTAGTTTCTGAATAGGATTTGATTTGCTAGAGCTCAGGCAGGTTTTGAGTATTTAATACATGAGAAACTATCTCTCCCTTTTTTTTTTGCAAGGAGTATAAGAAACACAGTTACATATCTAAGGTACCTTGTTATAATAGAGGATATGGTTTATGCAAATATTTTATACGTGAATGGTACTGTATCTCCCATATTTATGTTGATAATTTAAAGATATGTATAAAAGTTTAGGTAGAAGTTTATAATTCTGTTGTAAGGGCAAGTATATTTCATTACTAACTAGTTGTATGTTCAGCTTTAATGACTAAAATGTATAAAACAAATCTCATTAAGTTTTACTAGATGCTGATCAAGCATGATATGCCAAACACCTCTTATATACTTTTATGCAGCAATGTATATAAGTTAATAAATGTTCTCTGATATCCAATATGAGATTAATGTTTAGTGGAAGTTATGTTTGACTATAATTAATCATTACATCTACTGATCTATTAAATGGTATATTTATGTACATATAATCCTTATCTAAACATCTATATCAGTGGATTAAGATACTTTTGAGTGAGAAGGGGGAGAGGGATGTGAGATGGGAAATTTAATGATATATTCTTAAAGCTCATTAGGATCAATAAAACACAGGACTGTACAGCAATATAAATCGGATATCTTAATATTGTACAGAAGAAGGGGATGAAGAGGAGGGAAGGAGAAGAGTTTTACATATAGTATCAGACACTTTATTTTACACTTTATGACAAATGCAGATAGTTTTCATAAATGTAAATAATAGGTTTAGTTTCATGATAAACTATTATTATCATTATTTATGTTCTTTGTTTTATTTTTTATTAGGAACTGAGATATCATAATTAGTGACTTCAGTCAGATTAATCAACATAAAGTTCTATTGTTTGTTAGAATTTAGTATATTTCACTTTCATATATGATGTATGGAGCTATGCTACATTTTTTTGCATGACATTAGTTATTGTGACTCAAATCATTTATACCGTTAAAAGGCTTATTCTCATATTTAATCTGTATTTAAATGAAGGTAGAAGCACTTGATGGATATTGACGAGAGTCTTAGGGTGTGAAGATGGTGGTTTGGATGATGCATTCATCAAATCTGGAATCTATCTTTCCATGTTTAGGATTGTGTATAGTTATACTTGTTTCATTAGATATGTTTTGTTTTAAATTCAAGCCCATAACAAACTTTAAGAATGACATTTGTTTCTTTATAAATGCATACATATAAATGTTTATCCTTAAATATTAATGGCCTTAACAATCCCATAACAAGAGGAAGTCTATCAAAATATTTGAAAATGAATAAAATAGACATAGCATTTCTGCAAGAAACACACTTTATTAAAAAGAACTTAGAATATCTTTCAACAGTTATACAACACTTGTGGAATCCCATTTCCAGGCTAAAAGAAGAGGCACTATGATACTGTGGAACAAATCTTTACCGATGCCCAAAATAGCAGACACTTTTTCAGAGAAGAATGGTATGTTATGTTTAGTTGTGCTAGAGTTGAATAAAAGATACATCACTTTATCTAGTGCATACTGGATCCCTGGTATCGGTCCAGGAACTGCTAATAAATATTTAGAATTAAAA
>NC_056732.1:1169485322-1169520322 GCF_019279795.1 Protopterus annectens | reverse complement strand
CAACAGCTTGGTAACAGCTCCTTAATTCTCTAAGCCAAATGCCAGAGGTTATAAATGAATCAAGTAAACTGTGATAAGGAACAGTGAAAGTTTACCACATATGGCTCTGTCTGTGATTACTGCCTTGACAAAGGGACTTTTTGAAGATGTCCCATTTTGTCTAAAGTAAATTCACTTGAACATCAGATGGGGATGTAGTTGAACAGTAACCAATTTCTGTCATATATAGGGAATGGAGCAAATATACATGATGCAGTGAACCGTTTGTCATAATGACACTTGGCAAGCAAAACAGATGAAGAAAATCAGAAAAGAAAACAGATGAAGGAAGTCAGACAAGGAAACAGGTTGTAATCATTGTCATTACATAAACAGCTTAGGGACAATTGTCACATGATGCTTATGTGGAAAAGGCATATTTACATAAAGAGTGTTTGAGTTGAACAGAATTAAATGAAAACATTCATTGAAGAAACACATAAAACACAACTCAGTAAACTTTTATGGGGAGAGACCCTCATACCCACCATGGAGGGAGTTCTGACTCCTTGTACCCCTACTTAATATTATCAGCTCCACAGTCACAGCACTTTGGCAAAAAGGAACATTTCCTCATTGTATCAATCTTAGGCTACTGAGATACTGACTGCATATGCTCTTAGACACACATTTTGTCATTATATTCAGTATTAAGGTTTGAAAATCATATATATCGTGAACATACATTACTGCATTCTCTTATAGGATAGGACATTGCATGACATTCTACCCAGTAAGTGTTAAGTGTTTACTAGCTCAATAAGCAGTTAAGGTCAAAGGCTGAGTTCAACAAATACCAGGTTAATCTGATGAGGTCACCTGTGGGTTGTTTTCCCTGTGGGCATTACATATATTGAAAATATATACAAGGACTGTATGAGATTACATCAATTAATACTGACAGGGTATTTTATGACAGGTTCTTATGATTAACAGTGGCTGATATATATTGCTACATTTGTACACATAAGGTTTTTGATGTGGAGGGGGATATCTCATTTTTTTTTCCTTTATAAATATCTGTTCATCTAGATGAAATAAAACACAAGAAAGAGTGAAGTACCCTGTACAGAACTAAAATATACCCTTTTGCTAATATTTACTTCATATAGTGTACAGAAATTGAGATGGACAGCATTGCCATTGCCCAGATTACAAGTGTGTGTTTGTATCTGTGGGTTCATGTGTTCTGCATGTCTGGGACAGCCTATGCTGGTGTCTTTACATGGCACTAACTAAACAATCCTAAATCCTACCACAGTTGCATACCTGAATGCAGTGCTAGGGCTAACAGCATGGAACAGGGCATGTAGATGTAAAATTCATGATGTTGGAGACTTACCCACAACATACAATTAACTATTCAAACTCAGCCTCTCCACAGGCTACGTACCCATAGAGTGGTACACAGCAACAGTTATTCCACTCCACAAAGGTGGAGCCACAACAGACCCCGGGAACTATCGCCCTATAAGCCTGACTAGCTTGGTCTGCAAGGCTATGGAGTGCATCATCATGGAACTAATTAACAGAGACATTGCGAACCTCCAAACACTGGACCCTACCCATTTCAGCTTTGTTAAGAGCAGATCATGCCTCTGTAACCCGATTGACTTCTTTGAGAAAGTTACCAAGGCTATAGACAGGGGAAAGGTGGTACACACAGCCTACCTAGACCTTGCAAAGGCCTTCAACACCATTCCCCATTCTGGTATTATAGACAAGCTCACCAGGCTGAACATAAACCCCTATGTCACAAGATGGGTTGCCAACTGGCTCACGGACAGAACCCACATGGTGAAAATTGTGGGAGCTAGGCCTGACTCTAAACTGTTTACAAGTGGCATTCCCCAGGGCTCAGTCCTAGGACCCCTCCTGTTCGGCATATACTTCTCAGACAAGCACTGGATACTATGGCTGACCAAGTTCACAGACAGCTGCAAACTAGAGGCTATAATTGACTCACCAGCTGACACAAACATCCTCCAAAAGGGTCTCACTGAAACGGATACCTGGTGTCAAAATCATGGCCTCAAGCTAAATGCCAGAAAGTGCATAGTTATTCCTTTTGGAAATAACAAAGTACCCACAAACTACCACATAGGTGGTTGTCCTCTAAATACGGAAAACGTAATAAGGGATCTGGGGACCCAAGTAGATAGTAATCTCTCCTTTGATAATCACATTGCCAAAGTGGTTAGAAAATCCTTCTATGTGGCCCACCTAATCACAAAATGGTTTGCATCCAGATCAAAAGAGGTCATTGTGCCCCTCTACTCATCATTTATCAGACCTATCATAGAGTACAATGCCCCATTTGGGATGTACCTTGCAAGACACCTGCAACAGCTGGAAAGACCACAGAAGTACCTCACCAAGAGGATCACTGGCCTCAAACAGATGCCCTATGCAACTTGACTGAAGAAACGTCAGCTGTACTCGGTTGCATACCACCTTCTCAGAGGTGATCTCTGCCTGACATATAAGGCCATGTCCAACTCAGAATTGATGGACATGCTCCACCTAAAGAAAACCTTATCCCCCTCGAGCCACACGCTCTAGGGATCTAAACCTCACCACAACAATAAATAGGACGTGCTGGAGGGATAGATTCCTGTCCCAGAGACTTCCCATGCTTTGGAACAAGATTCCAATCTACATTAGGCAGAGCTCCTCGTTAGCACTCTTTAAGAGAAACCTTGACGAGTGGATGGGAAACAGAAAGTTTACCCTGGGGATCACTTCAGTGGCTCTGCTAGACAGAGGCACAGGGAACTAATCTAGGGGGTTTGCATCCCCCTACAAAAAATCCTGCTGGTGCCCATGCCTGTATGTCTTCTGTTGCCTTATCCCACAGGCACATAGCCAAACATGTCTTGTTACCTAAATAATCCAATGCAGCAGCAAGATCCTCCAATACATTTTATAACATAAATGCTGTCTTGTAAAGCTGCAGAAGTCAAGTAAAGCCATAAACATAATCTGCAGAACAGCAAAAAGCCATTGGATCTCTTGTCAGTAAATTAGGGGCCATGATAAAATTACAGCCATAGACAAAAATCATGGATTAAATTCAAATAGGTACAGACAAGAAAAGCTATACAGTGTCACTCTCCTAAGCAACAGGTGAATGAACAGATACAGTTACAAAGGCACAGCATAACTTAGTGGAACCGTACCAGGCAGCCCATACTTTCTAACTCTGACCTCCAGAGTTGTGAGCAAAGCAAAATATACATATGCAAAAGACCACAAACTATGACATTGCATCATTTTAATAATGTATCCTTCTGAGAGTTGGATGCACATTGGCAAAAGCAGTGCACACTTATTTTTATTCAGAGAGCATTGTCTCTCCTTTTGGTAAGGAACCGAGAGTGTAAAAAGAGCAGATAGTCAATTCTCATCCTGAATGCCATCACTCTTACACATGCTTGATACATGAACCTGAATTTGAATGTTGCTCATTGTTCATGTTTTATGACATTTCTGACTATACAGTGGTGTTCACGTGGAAGCTAGACCTTCTTATTCTTCTGCACCTCCCACTCATTGTATTCACTTGTTCACAAGCTCAACTTTGAACAACTTTCAGTTATCATTTTCCTCAAGCGTTTCCCCACCCCCTTGTACTTATGCAACACCACTGGGTTCCCCATGTGTTACTTAAAACTCTCTTGTTCTCCTCCATTCCATGTCACTTAATTTCATTTTATACCTATTCTGCATAAGGGGTGCTGATAACTTTTTGGGATGAAGGCACAAGTCAGGGTTTATCCATGCATTGGCTGTAAAACTAAAGAATATAGTATCTTCTGGATGACCAGGTGACACTTTCTGTTGCCCTCTGAGTATATCTATAGGGTTTTCAACACCACCTAGCATCTGTCCTTAGGCAAACATTGTTACTGTGGGTGTTTTAAACAAGTTATTACACTTTGACTTCAGACCCTTCTCACGAGTCTTGATATTATTCTCATGCTTTTTTTTTCCTTTGTGTTCGGTACTTACGTTTTATCGCAACCACACTCTGAACGGGGAAAATGTCTCATTTCCAAGCCGTTTAGTTTTATCTCTCTCTAATGATGTTTTAGTGTTGAAACGACATTTTATTTTAAAGATGCTTCATGCTGACTTCATAGTGTTTACGTTACTATCCACATTACTAAAGTGGAAATAGACCGAAATTTATGTTTCAGTTTCTACTGATTAATGTGCAGGTACAAATGCTGCTTGTGCATTCACAATAAACACTGTGAAGACAGAAAAATTGAAAGAAGCATGAAGCATCCTTCAAATAAAATGTTGTTTCAACACTAAAACATAAGATCGAGAGAGAGTGAGAGAGAGAGAGAGAGAGAGAGAGAGAAAACTAAATGGGATGGTTTTTCATCAGCCAAGAATCGGGACTATCTGATGACATTCTTAACATCACAGGGGGAAGCACAGACCAGTAACTTTGCAATTACTTTGAAGGCAGAAATATTATCTAACAGGGCTGCAAGGTCACTGTCATACCTCACAACTGTCGAATGTTTGCATTATGTCCAGATTTATGCCTCGTATTTTTGGTCTATTCCTCTTAAAAATTGTGTTTTTCTGGCAAATCACTGTGGAATGATGTCACTAAATAATGACATACATTTACGTTTAACACTTTATTTCCTCCAGAAAATGCATGATAACACAATTACTGTTATTCTAGCAATGTTTTTAAGAGCAATATTTAAAACCTGTCCCTATTAAGACCTCTTTGTTCACTACATATCTCGGTAGGAATATGGCTTGTAAATGAGCTGTTTGCCCTGTTCAGAATGTGGTTGCGATAATACGTAAGTACCCTGTGTTCTTATGGAGTGGTTTCTGGAATGGGTTGAATCTGAACATTCAGCGTATGGATAAGATCGTCGATTTCCTGTTAATCTGTATGTTTAGCTTATGTCATGTGAGTATAAGGGTTTAAAATGTATCTCTGCCTATGTAAATAGCATATAATGGGTAGTACACTCATTAATATTGATTAGTTTCAGGCTCAGTCCGGGTGAAATATAACATATTGCTCAAACAAAAAATACAGAAATGTAAGCAATAACAGAGTAGTTCAGACTAATTACAGAGACAAAACTGTGCATATACATTCTGGTAAACAAGTGTAGTGCAATGTGCAATCAATCAGAGTGTAATGTAGAATATATACATTAGTTCCTAAAGTAGGTAAATCTTTAATGACTATTGGGAGAGAAGAGACTCAGTAAAGAGATAGGTTAGCTGATTTGTCCTGTGTTGAAGCAGGAGCATTTGGCTTATTTGAAGAAGTGTTTTCGAACTGCATTCTGAATTTGGAATAAGTGTTGATTTCCTTAATGATGATGGGGAGACCTTGCCAAAGAGTAAGTACCTGAGAGGAGAAAGCATGTGCAGTTCTGTGGAGTTTGGTTCTAAGAGTGATGGGAGTTGGTATGGCTTGTGAGTTGTGTCTCAGGTTGTATGAAGAGGTTTTTTTCATGAAGTCTAACTGCCAGCAGAGTAAATGCATAGAATTGAAGTAGTTTGTAGAGTTGGGATCCTAAAAGTAGGTCGGAGCTTTATTTTATGGGTAGCCATTTGACTTTTTCTCTAGGGTGGTACAGTGATGCTCATAGAGAGGTGAGTTTGAAATGAATTGCCAGATAGTGTTAGAGATAGTCTAGAGTATGGCAATGTTTTTCTTGAAGCAGAAACAAAAATTAGGAGCCCATATTCAAGTAGAGAAAGGAGAACTTCTTTACCAATGGCCACTGTGGCTGGTCAAAATAGAAAAGAGGAGATATTTTTGGTCCAGAAGATGAGGGAGTTTATATTGGATCTCACCTTGTCTATGTGGAAATGGAAGTTTAGTGACTGATCAAACCATAGTCCTAGGTATTTCAAGCCAAAGGTTGTCTCTATGGAATGGCTTTGCGCATCAAAAATAGTTAACGAGTCAGGTGTTTTGTGAATTTTCTGTGTAGTTCCAAAAAGCATAGTTTTGGTCTAGGTGGGTTTAAGAAGTAGTTTATGGTTTATGAGCCATTGATGGGGCTCATGTAAGTCTGACTGGAGTTGGCATTAAATGTTGGTGTGAGTGGCCTGATCAGTAAATGCCATGTCATGTAGATAATAAGTGAGAGATGGGGAGGTCACAAGTAAGTTTGTTAATGAATATGGAAAGGGGGCAAGAATGGATCCTTGTGGTGCACTTTTGGTAACAGGTGCAGATTATGATTAGGAGGTTCCAGTTTTTTAACTTGGAAGTGTCTGTCAGTGAAGAAGTTTTTAAACCGAGGAGTGGTGTCTGGACTGATACCAATTTCAGTTAGTGGTTAATAAGGTCAAATGCCTTTGATGGATCTATAAATAGAGTACATGCAATGCGGCCATTATCAGAATGTAGCAGGATGTCATCAGTCAAGTTCCAAAGTGTTGTCTCAAAGTACTTTATTTAGGCCTGAATCCTTGCTGTTTGGAGATGTTCAGGTGGTATTGTTGGATATAGAATGTGAGTTAGGTGTAGACTGTCTTTTCAAGGTGTTTGCCCATAAATGGAACAATAGATATTGAATGGATATGACAGGTATCTTTTGGCTTGGTTTGCTAATTAGAACAGTTTCCCAAATATATGGCATGATGTTTTGTGTAAGACATAGATTATATATCTGGGTGAAATGAAGTCATAGATGCTCTCTGCAGTGATATATGAATCAGCAGTAGGGGTATCAATGGAAATATTTTCAAATGGAACAGAGACTACTCTGGAACATATGCATTTAAAGTGGTAGAGTACGGTGAATGGTAGTGGGGTGAGCAATGCAGGATCTGTAGTAGGTATGGAGTTTATTGATGGGAAACTGCTAAATTCTTTAATGAATATCTTCTGGAGAAAGTTTTGCTGTACCCCTTTAAATGGTATTTGTAGAAATGTGGAGGTTTTTTCCTGTATCAAGGTTAACTTCTTTCCAAAAGTGTTTGGGGGAATGTAAGAAGGTCATTTGTTTTTTGACTGGAGATTTCTTTTGTGCCTTCTGATACACTTCATGAGTAGATTATGCAAGACTATAAAGGAGAAATAATGGAAGCATGGTTGTCAGTTGTTTGGGTCTTTTTCCATTTTTGCCATAAAAGATGTTTGAGTTTGGTGGACAGCCATTCAGTTCTAGTGAGTTTATAAAGCCTTTGGATTAGTGGGAAGACTTTGCCTTGCAGCTGGAGTTGAAGGTTGGTTACGCATACAGCTGCTGTATTAGGATTATTTAAAGAGAGTATACGGTTCCAGTTGTGGGATGTGTGTGTGTGTGTGCGTGTGTGTGTGTGTGTGTGTGTGTGTGTGTGTGTGTGTGTGTGTGTGTGTGTGTGTGTGTGTGTATATATATATATATATATATATATATATATATATATATATATATATGTATATATGCTACTCTGATTTCTGAAGTCTTTTATTATTGGTGGCAGTTTATAGGATGGTTGACAACTGTAATGGTGACTGGCCAGTGGTCACTTAGGGATGCTGGCAGAATGTTTATATTAGCGATGGAGTTTGGCATGTTTGTGATAATTGGGTTGGGTGTGGAGTGTTTGGAGGACCTGAGTATAGGTCTTGTTGGTTCTTTTTTTGAGTTGAAGGAGACCTACATCTGCTAGGAAAGTACCCATATCAGATGAAAGAAGGCCAAGATAATTAAGATTCAAGTCACCTAGAATGATTATGTTATTATTTTTGGGGCAGTTATTAAGGATGTTAGTGATGAATGATTTTATTTAGGGAAGTATGAGGTGGTAGATAGGCTGTACGAATCAGTAGTGGTTTTCCTTTGTGAGATGGAAATTTTAGGAGAATCCAATTAGGACTGGAATCTGAGGAGATGTTTCCTTGGGCAATGACTTTTGGGCTTAGTTTATTTCTATAAAATAATAGTGATTGTTTGCCTGGTCTGTCATCTTTGATATATTTGTAGGAGATTAGAAACTGTTGGAAATCGAGGGAGTCTTTTTTGGCTCAGGATTCTGTGACTGCTAGAATATCTGGATTGTGCTGGAAAATAAAAGCACTTATGTGATCTAGCTTGTTTCTGATCTACATGCATTGAGGAGGACACAGGCCAGTATAGGAAATGAACAGGCATGATGTTGAGGAAAGGGAGCTTTTGTGCATGGGTTGGGTTCCATGTTACTCTTAAGAAGGAGTATAAGGACTATGGAACATAGTCTTAATGAGGTCTTTGGTGTTTTTTTAGGCAGAGAGAAAAATGTTTCTGATTCTTAGTAGTAATATAGAAGAGTGATCCTGACAGTGGTGAGCTGGGAAATATGTTTGCTTTGATTACTCGAGGGTTGTGGTGGTGGTCTGCTGGTGAGAAACTTATGAAAGGGGTCTATATTATAACACTGAAGTTCTTTAACATTGAATGTTATAATATCGAACCTCAAACACTGAAATCTGAAAACATCAAACAGTCAGAATAGCGAATGTTTTCCCAGGGGAAAAAATCGCTATTCCGAGAAACATACACACAACACAAACACACACAAAATACAGCAATCCACACTCATACACTTAAAATCCTACACCTAAACCTAAACTAAACTTTACATACACTACTAGCTATTCACTAACCTTAACCCAACCCTAACCCTAAGGTCCATCACTATCGCACAGTAACCTCACCCGCGCCCTAACCCTAACTCACCTAACCTGCCCTCCCACCTAGAAAAAAAAAAAAAATATCTGTGAAACAAAATATTCATGACTGCCTTACCAACAGTCTGGATAGGGACAAATAGGTACCCAGCAATCATTGCTGTGAGATACCAGGATTCTTTGCGGTGACAACCGCACCACACAGAGGAGCTCCGGACTGCCTCAGCTGCAGTCAGAGCCAATAAGAGGACTGAGCTGCTCTTGCAGGACTTGCGAGACAGTGCGTGCGCAGGAGTACTGATCGGTCGTTTGGTGAAGGAGCATGCAGGATTTAGTAGCAGCAGCAGCATGCAGGAAGTAGCTGGTTTTGGGCTTGTGGATGTGGATTTAGTAGCAGCAGCATGGTTTTGGGCTCGTGGATGTACCGGCCGGGTCGCATGCAGGATTAGGTAGCTGATCATCTGGTGGTCGCTCGCTGTTTAGATGGAGTTTACTTGGTCGCTGGTTAGTCCGGGTCGTGCAGATAGAATTGTGTGTGTGTGTGTGTGTGTGTGTGTGTGTGTGTGTGTGTGTGTGTGTGTGTGTGTGTGTGTGTGTGCGTGTGTATGTGTGTGTGTGGTTAGTCTGGTCTCTGGTTAGTCCGGGTCGTGCAGGAGCTGATCGTTGGGCTGGTAGGAGTGTGTGTGTGTGTGCTGATCGTTGGGCTGGTAGGAGTGTGTGTGTGTGGTTAGTCCGGGTCGTGCAGGGCTGGTAGAAGTGTGTGTGTGTGTGAGCGTGTGCATGTGTGCGTGTGTGTGTGTGTGTGTGTGTGTGTGTGTGTGTGTGTGTGTGTGTGAGTGTGTGTGTGTGTGTGTGTGTGTGTGTGTGTGTGTGTGTGTGTGTGTGTGTGTGTGTGTGTGTGTGTGTGTGTGAGCATGTGTGTGTATGTGTCTGCATCTGCATGGGTATGCCTGATATATAGGTGTAAACTGATTGTAGAGTGTTATGTGGGACTAGACTGTGGTGGCTGACATATAGGTATGAAGTGATTGTAGAGTGTTATGTGGGACTAGACTGTGGTGCCTGACATATAGGTGTGAAGTGATTGTAGAGTGTTATGTGGGGCTAGACTGTGGTGAGCATCCATGGTAGGGAGATCGTGTACTGATTTCCAGAAGAAGACTGAGTTTTTATTAAAGTTTTGTTGTCAGGTTGTATAATATTCTTTTTGCTGTGTATCATAAAATTACATTGTTCCTTATGAGTGTTAAGAGTTGAAGTTGTTTTGAAATAGACAGATTCTTTCTCTGCATTGCATTATTATAGTAAATCATCAGGAGTTGTATGCTTGGTGTTACCCATGGGCACTGTCTTTGGCTGACTTTTTTAATACGAGGTGGTGCCATTAAATTTAGGATGTTTCCGAATGTTATAATAAAGAAATTAACAGCATCATGGGGAGTCCATAGTGGTTACCAGATGACCCCAGGGAATGTATCTACAAACAGATTTTGTTGAAATGCTTTGTATTATGTACTATTACCAACATGATAATTTGTTCTGAAGGAGCCTACAGGAGAGTGAGAACTTACTGAGTCTGAGATGCTTGCAGCTATGAAGAAATTGTTAGAGTAAGAAATTAATATCCAGTATAATATAGCATGTTTGTGGGTGGCCATGGTGGTGCAGTAGTTAGCATTGCTGCCTCACAGCAAGAGGTTCTCGGGTTCAATCCTCGGCTGGGGTGCCTTCTGTGCGGAGTCTGCATGTCCTCCCTGTGGTCGCGTGGGTTTCCGCTGGGTGCTCCGGTTTCCTCCCACATCCCAATGACATGCTGCAGGTGGATTGGACACTCTAAAACTGGCCCTAGGTGTGAGTGTGTGCATGTGTGTGCCTTCTGTGGAAGGTTGGGCCCCGGGTTGGCAACTCGACACCATAAAACTCCACTGCCAATCATGAGCGGACAAGGTGATCCGCTGTGGCGACCCCTAACCGGGAAAAGCCGAAAGAAGAAGAAGATAATATAGTGTGTTTGTCTGAGAATGGTGAACTATATTATAAACTGAGTTAGACCAGACAGAGGAGTGTGTTGGTGAAACTGTCAATCTGAGATTATGGAGCAGTCACTGATGAAGTCATCTAATAAAATAACTTAATTTTAAGCTTTTTACATATCCAAGATAATTTTTGTTGGTAGTGTCTTTTGAGGCAGCTGGGGATTATAGCAGTTGATTGTACGACTTGGTTATGACAAGTAATGCATGATCATAAGTTCTAATTTCATACGTTTGGTTATCGATTTCCAGGCAGAAGACCATCAATGAGCACTGGCTCCTTGTAATCAGAATTGAACATTTTGGCCAGTACAATTATTTTGACTGTTATTTGTAGGAAGTTGAGGGCTGTAATAATGGTTAAAGGGTTTACAAAAAATAGGGCTTGAGTCTCACCTTTGAGGAAAATTGGTTAAGCTTAAAATGGGATGCAAGGGCAGCTAACCTAGTACTTCCCTATGAACCTATGTATATGGCTACTTCAACTGCTCCCTTATGTAGCCTGTCATCTGAGTGGTATTGTTTTAGAAATGCAGAGAATGACTGGACATTCAAGAGACATAACCAAGGATACATTAGGGTCATTTTTGCATATACTGCAAGAATTCAGAAGTATTATTTTCAATGTGCAGTTCATGGCCATTAATATTCAGTGAGGGACGGCAACATGATATTTTTTTTGGAATGGGACCTGGGTTTAGTTATATATTGCCTAATTTTAGCAGAAATAACATTTGTATTGAGTTGAGCTGCTGGGGCTATAGAAGTTCAAACATGGGTTTGATCTGAATGCTTTGGAATATAATTTGATATGCAGCTTTGCACTTATTCTAATTTGGGTTCAGATATGTCTGTCAGATAGGAAAATAAAGGGTTGCAATGGATGTGTAGATGTTGGTCTATCAGTCTGTGTACATTTCTTAGTTATTGGAATGGGATTTAGATAATAATCATATAATTCAACTATATCTAGTGTCAGGGGAATAAAACAGGGTATGCATTAGAAAAAAATAAAGGTTGAAGTATTGTCATTTTTAAATGTTAGTTACTAGTCAGATGTCAGTATAATTATGAAAGAAGACATACTTTAATTAGTGGGTGAGAGCAGTGAGTATGTTTATTCATTTCGACAGGAACATGACCTGGGTCATGCAAGTTTGCTGAGTTATATAAAGTCTGAGGAGACAATAATATCATTGGAGCACATGTTCATTCATTCATTCATGTAGTCAGAGGGAGGGTGAAAGTAATGTATTGCTGACAAACAGAGTTTTAATAATGAAGGGTTCTAGCAAATTGTTGGCATATGTTGTGCAGGGAATGGCTAGGTTTCTGAAAATGTGGAGAAGAAAATGGATTATATACAGAGACAAAATGAAACTGTGATTACTGAGAGGTTTTCAGTGTGATATCCTATAATGTTATTGGTTCTTGTAGGAGGGGGGTGATTTTGGTGTGATGTCTTATAATGTGGTTTGTTTGTTGAATATTTGGGCTGTGATACAAATCAGTGGAAGGTTATCACACTTATAAAAGCCATCCTTCAACATGCAACAATTTTTAAAAGAAATATGACACACTTGATAAGCTCTCTGGCTCCAGAATAAGCAGCTAAGAGTTATATCACTACCCACCCTTATTACCTCCCTTACAAATAAAAAACAAACCACTGAGCACATGACTTCTGACATCTAGTATACACAGGGGTGGCTCGTACTATTGGCTGTAAACAAAAAATAAAAATAAAATATAAAATAAAATAAAATGAAAATACAAATATAAAACGAGTTGCAGAACATCACGCATGCATGGCATTTCCGGACTGCTCGTGAACCAGTCTGAAGCATGTGCACAGAATCCAGACTGTCTCACCAGCAGTCCGGATTAGGGAGAGAGCATTCAGCAGCACTATCCCAGAAGTCTATGCAGTTAGACTTGAAGGGGGATCGGAGTACAGCAGCACTATCCCAGAATGTGTGTGTGTGTGTGTGTGTGTGTGTGTGTGTGTGTGTGTGTGTGTGTGTGTGTGTGTGTGTGTGTGTGTGCGTGCGTAAAATACCCCAGTTCCTATATATGGTGATGGGTAGAGAACAGGCTTGAACTCTGTACCTTGGGCCCAGGTGGAAAAAGCCTGAATTCCCTACCCACCACCATTTGTAAAAAAATTGCAGATTTTCCCTCATATTTGTTATGTTCTGTTCCTCATAAAATATGTGGTTTCTGTTTTTTTGTGTCCTTACAAAGTCAGTAGTGCAGTGGTAGCATTGTTGCCTAACAGCTGCAAGTTCTCTGGTTTGATTCTTGGCTGGGGTGCTCTGGTGTCCTCCCATCTTACAAAGACATGTGTCTGGAGTGTTTCTCCCTGGGCCTCTGCTGAAAATTGGCTTTTATTCCAAGTCAGACTTTCCTGGTTAACAAATGTTAAATAAATAAAAATGACAAGCATTTGAATTTCAGACTTCATATTCTTCAGAAAGTACATGGTAGCACAAAGCCTTTTATTCTAGCAATTTTCTAAGTTTATAAGATGGATATTTGAAATGTGTCCCTATTTTTGGGACTGTATTCCCCCAAAACTGGCTTTGTCCAGGTGTTTTTTGCTAAGAGGTTGAGAGCTATGTTAAGAACTGAATTCACTGAATATGTTTGGGGGCTGTATTCCCCCATTATTGGCTTTCTTCAGATGTTTTGTGCTAAGGTTGACAGCTATTGTGAGAACTAAATTCACTAAATGGTAGCCATTTAAGTTTCAGTCTTCCTTTCTTTCATAAAACAGTTAATTTGCATAGTGATATGTTGCTCTGGCTATTTTGCACAGGGTCCTGCGTTCAAGACTTGGCAGTGAAATATATAGTGGTAACACAGCATTTTATTCTAGCAACTTCCCAACATTATACAAACAATGTTTAAAATGTGTCCCTGGTTTTTGCGCTTTTGTCCCCCCCCAATAAATTTTGACTTTTTCCAGATTTCTTGTGCTGCAAAGTTCAGGGATACAGCTGAGTGTTGAGTAGATTTTGCAAGGGGCTGAGTGCTGCAGGGGAGCAAAAGTTTAGTGCTGCTTATGCTGAATCTGCTTGCATTGTTAATAGCACAACAGGTAGTGTACTTGCTTTTGATGCAGAAGGCTGTGGGTTCTACTCCCACAGTAGGTAGATGCATTGCTGATACTGTACTGTGTTGCAAAGGGGGTGGATGCTGCACTCCTTTTTGGCAAAGATACCTAGTAACTATGAACCTCTTAGTTTGCCATCCATTCTCTACTGTAATATTACTAGCTTATCATTTTTTAAGGTAACATATGCAATTTATTCTTCAAGGGCAACAGGCACTTAATTTGTAGATGAAACTATGAAATATAAAGTTGTTTGCTAGCAGCAACCTCTTCATTAGTTACAGATCTCTTTAATGTGGAATTATTTAGATGACTTTTACTTCTTCAGAGATTGTGCATATTTACTGATACTGGTGGACTGTAGAAGTATGAGTAGATTTTTATGATTGAAATGTTCTGAATTAGACAGTTTTGTCATTAGTGCATGCATTTTGTTTCATTGTTCACTGGAAAAATGTTCAAAACAGTAAATTTAAAATGCCCTCTAAAACTGTACTGTATTGTACAAGGAATATAATTTAATACAATCAGGAAGGTGTAGGAAAGAGCATGTGTATGTTTCGTGTGCAAGGGGCCTATGATTTGAAAACAGCCCAAACCCAAAGTTAATCTTTATCTGCCACTGGCAAAATGTATTTTCTTTGAATGTGGGTTTCAATGCTGTTTCACTGAATGTGTGAGTTTCAAGGGCAGAGAAGTTTTAATGCTAAGTCTGTTTTCATTGTGAGACTGCATTGCTTTGTTTAGCAGATATCTATTAGTAATGAATAAAAGAGATATGGCAGAGGCAACCATGCAGCAACAATATACAAACTTCCACTGTTGAAATACAAGCTTCCACTATTAAAACAAAATCTGAACTTTATTGGTGTACACGGTAAGCACTTTCACAGTCACTTCATCAGACCAAGACTTCGGATTTTGTTTTAATAGTGGAAACTTGTATTTCAACAGTGGAAGTTCGTATATTGTTGCTGCATGGTTGCCTCTGCCATATCTCTATTATTCATTACTTTTATATATTCATTCGAGTGGAGAGGCATTTATTTCACTGAGTGTGTTATCCTTCTCCTTGTTACAGATATCTATTAGTGTTTACGCTGTATAATGCAAAATAAAACTTTCAAATGAAGTCCAAATCATCGCAGAAGTAAAGGAGTATGCACATTAGTACTATGGTAAATGGGATGAAATAGCCAAGTAATGGTTCATTGGAATGGTTGCATGGGGGAGGGCTCCATTCGACCATGATTTTGTGAGGGGGAAGGGCAGCAAACGCAGACAGCCCTGGCTGAACTATACCTCTCAACTCTCCAGATTTATGCAGAATGAATAGATTTTTGCTTCTTATTTTTGGTTTGTTCCTCATAAAATTTGTGGTTTTCTGGCAAATCATTTGGGAATTAAGTCACTAAATAATGACAGACACTGAGTTCCAGACTTCATAACCTTCAGAAAAATGTATGCTAAAGCAAGACCTGTTATTCTATCAACTGTCTCCGTTTATACAAGAGCAATTTTTAGTACTGTTTATATGTTCTCCAATATATTTGGCCTTGTCCAGATTTCCTGCATTAACAGGTTGAGAGGTACGTGCAGATAAATTGCTTTATAGAATTAGGCATATCCAAACCTTTCAACTGTTCCCGATGTTGGCTCAAAATGTTGCTCTTCCCCTAATAATCCCTCCCCAAAATGGCAATGTTGGAAGAAAACATGGAGGGTTTACAATTAACTGTAATAATCAGAGTTATAGATTACTTTTATTTCAGAAATGCATGTAGATTATTTTATTTTGTCAGCTGCTCAAGTTAGCAGTACTAATATTAAAAAAGTGTCCCTTCTTTGACAGGTTCCCAGCTGTATTGTGTGGCTATTTTATATTTCTGCATCACATTTTTAGTCCATTTTTCATACAATTTTGTTTTTTTGGCAATTTAGTGGCAAATCATTAAAGACTGAAGTTAGAAAATAATGACAGAGATTTCAGTTTCAGATTTCATACCCTTCAGAAAATTCATACTAATGCAAGACCTACTATTCTATTATCTTTCTAAGTTTATAAGAGCAATATTTAAAAATTGTCCTTATTTTTGGGCCTTTGTCCCACTTCTCTGTATAGCTTTGTCCAGATTTCTTGCTCTGAGGTTGAGAGGTATGACAGATGTGTCAGGGCGATCACAGTCGGCCAGAGACATTTCAAATTGTGACATACTTGTTGCACCCCATGTAGTGACTCTGTATGTGTCCAAGCAAGGCAAGGAGCAGTTATACAGTGCAAATGTGCAGTGTATCCCCCATCCAAGGTAGACACAAGTACTACAGTGGCTTTTCATCTGTCCTTGATTTTGCAGAATGTTCTGGTTTCTGTCATATTTTTATACTGTTGATTTATGCTTATTATTCGCAAAGTGCCTGTTGCTCTGTGTTTAAGTAGCAGTGCTTTAATGACCATCAGGTAAGTTTGTCTGAGATTGTAAAATGCAAGTAAGCTTTAATAAGCATACTGTTAAAGAATTGCCAACATTGAAAGCCTTTCTGTTGTTGTCATGCAGAGAATACGTACATAACTAGATAACGTATAACTTTTGGGTATTGAAATGCATATGTCAGTATTTGTAATAAAGGACAGGATTACATTATTTTAAGAAGCTCATTACATTTGTTGGAGACTTGCAGTCATCTTTGCAGGCTTTACCAGCAAACTAAACAGAATGCCAATCTATCGCTTGTGGTCTATAACCTGTGCAGTAATCCTTTAAGCAATGTATCTTGAGCTTGTTTCTTGTTTGCTTTTCATTTTTTACTGTGATCATGTTTTCCCCATGAAAAAAGTAGATAGTTGTTGTCAGGCAGCAGGTCTTTTTTTGGATAAAAAACATTTTTACAAGTGGGGGTATCGCAGAGATTGCTACTTTCAGCATGTTACTTGGTACTTTAATAAAGCTGAATATAAATTATAATTAGAACTGCAGTGCAAGTAGAAGTGGTTTGAATTGAGTGCTGCTTGTTTTTCTTATACTTGATTTTGACTGACATTCCAGTAATGTATTTAAAAAGTAACTTATTTTTTCATGCCTCACAACCTTTTTGTTTCAATCTAGATATTAATTAGGCTGTCATGCAGCTAATGATTGAAATATTTTTTTTTCTTCTACACTTCATTTTGTCTTGATTGGACTCTCATAATGATGGTTTGGCACCCAGGGCAAAGTATTTAATTAAAGTTACAGTTTTTGTGGTTTTGAGCATAGCTCCTTCCCTTTCTATTTGGCCACACACATTCTCATTGACCCCACCCATTCAGCTGCCTCCTGCAGCCCCCCCTTTGATTTGAAGTCACCAGCTGCCACTGCCCCTAACCCTAACCTACACACAACCACACACATACCTAACCCGCCCTAACCCTAACTCACCTAACCCGCCCCCGCCCCCTAACCCTAACCTACATACAATCGCACACTTACCTGAACCCGACCTGTAACGTTCCAACATATCGAATGCTGAAAACAGCGAAGCCACAGCAACGGCCCACCAAATTCTTTCCCTGGAAAAGAATTCGGTGTCCTGCACCTCCGCTGTTTTTAGCATTTGACATTACGGGTTTGATATTATAACATTCGATGTTTATAAAACTCGATGTTATAATATAGACCCTATGAAAGTGGGGATGATACATAGTGATATGATGATTGGTTGTGTAATTGTTTTATAAAGATGTTTCTTATTGGTAATAGGGTGTGAGGGAGGGGAAGAAGAAAGAAGTAGATAGAAAAGGCTATGTTTTGGAAAGAGGAACATTTTACTGACTAGGTGTGTGTTATGTTTGTAAAATAAGTTATAAGTGGGAGGGAGATAAGAAGGTCATGTGGTTTTTATGGTGGTGTGTTTTTAAGAGGCAAATCTTGAGGAAGTGACAGTGGGTAGAGATCAAAGCAAATATAATGGGTGGTCTGCTGTGGCTGAGGAATTGGATGGTGGAAGGGGAGTGAAGCAGAACACAAAACAAATTGTCTTGAGACTTAGTCGAGGCCTGTTTCTAACAGTGAGCTCAGAATGTTTAGGTACAAATGCATGAGTTGTTCAGAAGTGAGAGCTTGGAGAAAAGAAGCAATGCTAATAATTGTATGACAAGTAAAGTAGTGTATGTTGTTCCTCCAGTTTAATGGCGTAGGATCACACTAAAGTGAATGTACCTAAAGAGATGAAAGGAAGAGTCAAAGAGCAGCCATAGAAATACCTCCTGCCTTAATATAAATATAAAAACAAAGACAGTAAGCACAATTGGCATGTTAAGTGGGAAATGCAACTTAAGTTTTTTTTTCTCTTTTTGCTTGCTTTTCCTTTGCTAAGGTGCCTGTGGGAAGTGTTTGGGTAGAATCTATTGCACAGCTGATGTTTCTTTACAGTGTGAGAACAGACCTAGGTAGCATGGCAAAGAAGTGAGATAACAAATGGAGGAAAAGCAGACATTTTAAGAACTAAAGATGGGGAGGAGTTAATTTAAATTACCAGGACAAAGAGAAAAAGTAATAAGAAACTCTGCACAGAAGTAAGATCAATGTCAGAGTCACACAATTAAAAGCTTTCTTTGTAACATGGTGTGTATATGAGGCTAGTACAATAAAATCCTTTATCCTGCAAGCAAGAAAAGCAGGCCCAAAGAAAAGAATGGTCTTTTTGATATACCTCCCCCAACACCCAATCCAATTGCTGGGTAACTGTCTTAATCAATACACAATCCATCTGAGTCAATGAAACCACATTAGCCAATGAATCTAGTAGATGCATTCTGTCATACAGTTTCCTGAATTATATCACTGCTTTGATCTGTTCTTGTTAGGGTTCTAATATAGACACATTGATCAGTTAGGATCAGGTTAGGCATTCTCTCTTTGTCCTTACTGATGTCTGACATATTGTTCTGTACCCAGCATTTCAATGTTGAGGATCATACTTCCTAATGAATCTCATCCATGCTGAAACTGAAGAGCTCTTTGTTATACACTATTTATTTGAACACTGGTGGGCCAAGTAAAGGACGAACAAGCTGTTCACATGCAGGTTTACCCAGTGCATTTCAGCTTATCAAACTGACTTCTTTCTCATTTCAGTGCATCTTCTTCCAGAAATAAGTAATGCCCTAGTTATCCTCTCCACCTGGTTGAAATGCTTTACTATCCATGGACCTCATAATGACTTCTAGCTGCAATGCAGATTTCCTCAGGAAGATTTCTTTGGAACTTCTCAAATTTATCTGCATGTCAGCTTGGCTGAAAACAGGCACTCACTCGTGAACATCAATGAAGCCTATATTTCCTAATGAAATCAGTAAAATGAGCGAAAATAATTAAATGCTAGCAACTTGCAGATGTATAGAGGAAAAAAAAACATTAGGTGCCTGCTTGCAGCCTTCTGCGTGGTATCATAACTAGTAAATTACATTACAGTACAGTTTAATACAAGCTACTTTATATATGGTCAACCCAAATACCAGACATGATCCAAAGGTATTATATTGGAAGGAAAAAAAAAGCAACCAGTGTCTTGTATAGGGAAAGCCAGAAGTAGTAATAAACCATTCCATTCCAGTTCCATTTCTAAAAAAGTCTGAGCTTTCTGAAATTGCATTTACTTCCCTCCCACCTCAATAATATCCAGTGACAATATCACTGAGCACCTTGATAATTGTAGGTTTGAAAAGTTTACAAGAAAAGACTGCTTGAATCATTGATATCACACTCTCATATCTGAGGTTCAAGTTGCTAGGATCTCTTTGAAGTTCAGAAAATCACTTGACTGAGATGGCCTGTCTCCTGAAATTAACAAACTGCACAGCAGTGCTGTTGTCACACTCCTCCCTTCCTTCTAGTGCAGTCATCTTACTGGTGAGCTGTGGCTTCCTCTGTTACTGGATCTCATTATCATCACCTTAAAGATGACAAGAAATGTTTTGTTTATTTTAAACAACAATAGATGTCAGTTGCATCTCTATACTGTTATGAAGATAGGAACATTGAGTGGTTTCTCTTTGATTAAAAAGTGCTGGTTGATATATATGGTGCAAGCTGACAAAGCAATACAGTGTTTTTCTCTCACTTTTCCTCATTGTAGTGCAACTCTAGAGTGATATATATAAAGTATGGGGTGCAGCAAAGGCTCACCACCTGCATTTTTCAATTTCTGCTTCTCAGTATTCAAAAACTTGATCAAGTATAACTCATTGCAGAATGAGCTGGTCAAAAACAGTAGTAGTGAAAAGTGGTAGTGAAAACCTTTTCAGACTGTTTTTTTCTCATTTTTAAATGATACTATACCTCAAAAAGTCCTGAATTAGCTATTAGTTGCATTCCAAAGATGAGATGATGTTATAACATTATTATGACTGCTGCTAAAGATTAACTAAATCTAAATATACCCTTTAAGGCTAAATACAAGTAAACACTGCAGACCACAAGTGGATAACAGCATGTTCTGAAGTAAGCAGACTAAGACACTGACTGCTATAATGTGCAATGGCTGCTTCACTGGTCTGCTTACTAAGTTCAGACTATGAAATATTTTGTGTTCTGCTTTGTATGTGTCTAAAAGTTAGCAGCTGGAATACATTATTACAGTTAAATCATCTTGCACTGTTCATCATAATCTTGTCCAGCATCATATGAAGAAAATGTCTATTACTTGGGGGGGGGGGGTAGATCTGCATAAAATCAGTCACTCATAGATCTGCTTTGTCAGAACATGTACATTTGTGTGAGGGAAGATGAAATACACTAGCATAACATTGTTTCTTTTTATTTGGTCATAATGAGACATCTGAGTTGTTCACAGTTAATAAGGTGGGCATAACAGATAGCTTTGTAGATAGTCTGTGGATGGAAGTTAATTGATAAAGTTAAACAGCCATTGTTTTGGCTTGGAAGAGCTAGTGTGACTTTGTGTAAAGCAATGTGAAATATATTACTATAGTCATTTTATTTATTTGACGACAGATATCTGAGGTGCGCATAGTCAATAACGTGAGTATAATTAGTGGGTATGGCTGCATTCTGTGGAATAAAGTGAATAATCCCGCCTATCATATGTTCATAATTAAACAGTCACTGATCTAACTTGTCAGGGCTAATGTACTTCTGTGAACCAAGCTGGAACACATTACTATGACCATTTTTATCATAATCAGATAGTAGTAAAATGATTATCCCATACTGTTGATTGCTCACAGTCAGTCATTGATCTGGCTTGGCATGGCTAGTGTGTGTTGGTGAGGCAAAATTAAATTTATTATTGTGATCACTTTTAACACAATCAGACTTTTGAGTTTTGCACAATCAAATGAGTATAACTGCAAGGTATTAGGGCTTTATGAGGATGAAAATTAATGGTTTGCTACTATTGTTTAATTACATTCAATCTGTTTTGGCAGGTTCAGTGTCATCATATACATGTGTGTGTGTGTGTGTGTGTGTGTGCGCGCATGTGTGTGTGTGTGTGTGTGTGTGTGTGTGTGTGTGTGTGTGTGCGAATAAAGATTAATCATATATTTTGTTTGTGGACATGTCCCAGTCAAAGTAAGCAAAATGTGCATATTTTAACTGTGACAGGCTGTGAATCCAAATGGTGGAAACTAATTTAATATGTGTGATATTTTATGAACACAATTAAGACACAACACATCTGACTGTTTAAGAGTTACTGCCTTATAATTTCAAAGAATCCTTACTGCAGATTTTTTTATTCATTTCACTACAAATGTGTTTATTTTCAAATGTGTACCACAAAAAAACTCATAAATACAGAGGCACAGTTTGAATTTCTGCACTAAGTTTGGTTTCCACTGGTAAGGGGCAGCATTATATAAATTGTCATCTCTTTGCAAGTGGAATTACTTTCAGATATAAAATTCATGTATGTTTCACTAGGCAAATATTTTTTCGGTCACTGCATTTATGTTTGAGTCCCCCCTCAAAATTTTTAATTAAAGATAAGACAAGGTGTGTGTGTGTGTGTGTGTGTGTGTGTGTGTGTGTGTGTGTGTGTGTGTGTGTGTGTGTGTGTGTGTGTGTGTGTGTGTGTGTGTGTGTGTGTGTGTGTGTGTGTGTGTGTGTGTGTGTGTGTGTGTATGTGTGCATGCGTGTCTGTTTGTATGAGAAAGATTTTATATATTCAATCTTCAGTTAAGTGCTTGCTTTAGATAAGCATCTTATAATACTTTTTTTTTTTAAAACAATTATCAGAAATTTTCAGATCATTTCAGACATATGGACCTTTAGTCCAGCTTAACAGTAGCAGGTATGCATGGCCTTTTGGAATGTGAACTCTACCTCAGTAAATAAATTCAGATGGATTAAACATGCTGTCACATTAGACAGCAATATGTTTGTCTCTATTATGACCTGTTTAAAGAACTGGTTTTCATTACTCTCTCAACTTCTTAGAGCACGAAATCTGGGCAAAGCCATTAATAAAAGTGGGACAAAGGCCCAAAAATAGGGACGATTTTTAAATACTGCACTTACAAACTTAGAAAGTTGATAGAATAACAGGTTTTGCATTAGCATGAATTTTCTGAAGGGTATGGAGTCTGAAACTCAAATGCCTATCATCATTTTCAAGTTTCAATCTTTAATGATTTACCACTAATTTGCCAGAAAACTACAATTTTATGAAAACTGACCAAAAATATGAGGCAAAAATCTGGACATCCTGCAAAAATCTGTACACTTGAAAAGTATGTGTGAATATATATGTCTGTGTATGATCTGCATTTGTGTTGGCTTCTCTACATTGCTTCAGTGTAATTGTATTCTATGGAATGTAAGCAAGAACTAGTGATTCATACAGTTATGATTTATAAGTTCAAATGGGAACATCTAGTTATGCATAAGAAAGCAAAAATTAAAAGCTCTGTGTTATATCTAGCTGTGGTTGTCAAGACCGAATAGAAGGATCTGTCAGTTGTCATTCAAGAAAGACGTGAGCAGATTTCTTAGTGGAAAACTAATGTATCCTGTGCATCAGTTTTACCCCTCTTGCATAAAGAACATTAACATTCAGAAGAAGGGCTAATGAATGGCTGATATTCAAGAGCATTCATTCAGGTAAAAAGAAAGTAGAAATCCAATATAGGATCACAAGCAAATCTCCCTCCTGATTATAAAATGAATACAACAGAGATGCGGTATGATTCTCCAGTCATTTCTAGACAAGATTTGCCAAATGCACAGCTTATTTTATGTGGTTAGTTCCAGAGTCTCAAGGAGTAAAGTAGCTTACTTTAGAGAGAAGGATGTTACCAGCTTAGTTACTCCTATAGAACAAATAGATGCCAGTGGGCATACTGTAACTGAACACCCTGCTTGCGCAGGTCGAATACCATTTTTTTGGACCTAGCTTGTACTACTGCTGTACCTTACTGTCAGTACTACTGAGAGTTCTCATAGGGCATATGGAAACATGTTATACAGTGCTATAAGTGCAAATCTACTCATGAAATTTGTTGCAACTTTGCTTTCATACTAATATCCATTTCTGGTTGCACCTGTCTAAACTGGGCAAAGTGTTACAGTACAGGTGCTATTCTTATTATTAGGACACCTGTAAACTGGACGTTGTACTGTACTGTGCTCCTCTGGGGTAAGTGAAGGGTTACATAAATAAGTGGGAAGGGGTTCACCATGTATATTGGGTAGGGAAGGGATGTTGCATTCATTTTTCTTTTCAAATCCCAGAGCAGCTGTTTGTCTCCCCTGGTGTGTAATCGTCCTCATTAAACCAAGCCACCCCTCAGGTCAAGCAGGTCTCTGCCCCCATAACAAGAAGTAGAAACCTCAAAAATACCTCAGTTACACACCAGGCACCAAGGGACACTGTCCTGTAACTAAAGAAACGTAAAGCTAATTAAAACAAGCTGACCCTTAAGTCAAGCGGGTCTCCACCCTCCCAAAACAAGAAGTGGAAACCTCAAAAATACCTCACTCATACACAGGGCACCCACAGACACTGTCCTGTAACTAAACAGACTTAAAACCAATGTAGATGCTTAAATTCCAAATGTCTAGACAGCAAAATACCTTAATTGTATTAAATTAAACAAGTGTTAGTGAGTTTGTTAGTACATTCTGCTGTATAGTTCCTTACTCAAACCACTGTACTGATGAGCTCCTTGCCAGGAAGCAACAGCTGCATAACCCTCTCCAGTAAGTGCCCCCCCCCCAACCCACAGTCTATTTTCTTTTGTGAAAAACTTAAATCTGTAAAATAGCATACCATTACCTCTCCTTTTCACCTGTACCTAACCCAGCTTTAATATTATATCATTTTAAGAACTTCAGGGTAAAATTAGATAATGTCTACATCTGCCTTAATTTAACAGTATAAAGTAGAGTGACTGTGCAAAGTAATATACCTTTTCTTAAGGTTCACTGATTGGCTTCTAATCCTCTTGCACTGCACAAACACTGTCACAAACATTTTAAATGCGTATTAGACATAAACTATTCCATTACTTTTAGCAGCTGTTTTCAGCCAACCCCATTGCTCTGCATCTGCAGATAATCTTATTCTAGTTATCAGCAGTATTTTTATTATTGCACAGTAGACTATCCACAGTCACCAAACAGCCATGCAGTAAGCATTTCCTCCTCTGTGCTCACTCCATCTAAGTTATGTTTCACTGTTAATGCCAATCCTCTCTGTTTTAAAACCATACTTTTAAATAACACATCCTTTTGCTTTTTCACTGGTTTTAATACTTCACTGGTTGTTTTTGAAGGTGGCTGCACAGAGGGTCTGACTCCATTCATTCGGGCTCACTCCCCTGGCCTATCCCCATTCACACCCACCCCACGTCAATTATATTTATCTGTGACCTCCCGACTCCCACCCACTTCACGGTCCAACCACCACTCACATCCAATTGCTAAACTCTCACACACTTATCCATTATCCCATCTCCAACCCCAGCTTATTACAGCACTACTTCCTATCCTGTAACCTTTTAGATACACTGTACTGTCCCCTACAACTGATACAATACTTTCTGCTTCCTTTCTTACCCCATATTCCTTTTTTATTATCCTGCTCATCTTTTTCACTAATACTCCCTGCATTATCAGACAAGCTATTACTATTTTGTATTTCCCCAACTCAATTAAAAATGCCACATCTCAAAGATTTTCTAAACATCTTCATGCTAACCCAACACTTCTTAATACTTCTAGCTTTCTCCTTAGCCACACACTATACATCTTACAACTACCCCCTAGCCCTTCCCCAAAGTAACTAAAAGGTAACTATTAACTTTTCCACATTAAAGCAATCAACAAACTTTCAATTATCTCCTAGCATCTTCAACACCACCATCCTAGGCCCACATAATACTAAAGTACCACCACATAAAACAACTTCAAAGAATATCATATTTAGATAACACAAATATATATGTAGTCACATCAGAACATTAGCAAACATTGCCAAAAAACTGCTTACAAGTGGGGACATACACCAAATACCAACACCCTTACTTCATCCAATTCTCAAAAACGACATATAATTAATATACCCCACAAAAACACTTGTTTCTAAACTTAGAAGTTAGCAGTCTGGTTAATAAAGTTCATGAACTAGATGCTATCTTATCACATTATTCCTCAGAAGTTGCCATCCTAACAGTGACCAAATCATGCCAACCGTGGGTAAATCCAGCATTACCCACACCCAGGCATGGGTTATTGCTATATTATACCATGATCCCCCCAAAACGTGCACGCTGATTGGCCAGCGTGCCCGTTGTAAATCGAGTTATACTAATGGAAAAAGGTCCGGTCGCCCGGACTTTTTTCCATTAGTATAACTCTTTAAACACTGTCTCGCTATGTTAAATGGGTTTAACATAGCGAGACAGCTTTAAAATAAGCAATGGAGATCTCTGTTGCTTATTTTAAAGCTATCTCACTATGTTAAACCCATTTAACATAGCGAGACAGTGTTTTAAAAAAGCGGAGAAAGCAAGATCTCCGTTGCTTTTTAATGTCTCGCTATGTTAAATGAGTTTAACATAGCGAGACAGTTTTAAAATAAGCAACGGAGATGTCCGTTGCTTATTTTAAACTGTCTCGCTATGTTAAACTCATTTAACATAGCGAGACACTAAAAGCTACGGAGATCTTGCTTTCTCCGTTGCTTTGCTCAACTCTGATGTACTGCGCAGGCGCCGAGTACATCAGAACTGCGCGGATGCCAGACATCTGCAGAAGGGCAGTAAACAGGCATTATACTATGCCATTATTTAAGAAAAGTAATAGTTTCTTTTCTTAAATAATGTCATATAATAGCAATAACCACTTCTGGTGTGGGTAATGCTAAATTTACCCACGGTTGGCTTTGTTTGGTCCCTCGGGCTTCGCCCTCGGGACCAAACCCCGCCAACCGTGGGTAAATTTAGCATTATCCACACCCAGGCGTGGGTTATTGCTATATTATATTAACATGCAAATTAAGTATCAAAATAACCCACAAAAATTCTGGGCTACAATCAACAACATACTCAATCCCAGAAAAACCACAACCCTCTCCCCGACCTTACCAAATAACTCTGAAACCACAGCTGAACAGTTTAACAAATACTTTACAGAAAGCATTGTTGCACTAAGCAGAGATAACCCAAATAACCTACAAACAACTAACAATCTAAATAACAATAATAATGCTTCCTTCTCATTTCAACCCATCTCCACCAAAACCATAGAAAAACTCCTAAAAAAATTAAAACCAACTGCAACTGCAGCTGATAGCTTACCAGCAGAGTTACTAAAAATTGCAGCTAAGGCTATATGTTATCCCATATCAATACTGATTAACTGCTCAATTTCTGAAAACAACGTCCCTACCATTGGGAAAATTTCTTATATTATCCCCCTACATAAAGGTAGTAAATCAACTGAAATAACTAATTATTGCCCCATAGTTATCCTATCCCCACTTTCAAAACTCCTGCAGAAATGTATACATTCCCAACTTATGAAATATCTCACATCCAATAACTTACTTGCCAACTCCCGACATGGATTTAGACCATCCCATAGTACAACCACTGCTCTACTTAGCTTTGCCAGCACCATAAACCAATACAGGAATGAGGGAAACATAGTCTCATCAGTTTTCTTGGATATGTCTAAAGCGTTTGAAACAGTCTCCCACAACAAACTTAACTGCTCTCTTGTATCTAAAGATATATCCTTCATGTGTCTCCTGGTCGCATAGTTACTTAACAGGTCATCAGCAAGCAGTTACATGGCAATATGACCTCTTCACACTTCTAAATAACCAAGGGAGGATAAGCAGCCAAGTTCACTCAAACAACACTACTTTATTGAACTAAAATAAAAATAAAAAAAACACAGTTAAACTCTTTCATCCCTTTCTTAGGGACTTCTTCAGAACAATGTTATTCCATCTATCCAACATTAAAATACAGCCATCAATTAACACTAACACTAACACTAATTAATACCTATTAAATATATTATTAACAAGTTCCCCTATAATAAAACTTTTGAATAACCATTTAATATGTAAATTTTTGCTCAAAACTAGCTACCATTAAGAATAAAATAAACCCATTTTTAAAAATGTCTTAAAATGATTCCTTATGTAACATTGTGTGAGTATATGCATATAACAATGAATTTAAATAGCAACTTAACCAAAAACATGGTTAATTTTTTAAAATACAATTCAAATTCACCATTTCATTTATGACTGGAAACCGGGTGGCATCCAGGGATAATTGCCATTTCAGTTCCCAAACATACAAATTCACTCAAGATCCCCCATTGTTGGTCAATACATGGTAATGTAAGTGATGATGTAGTTTTTAATGACTGTTCACCATTACAAGGATTGGACATTCACAGTAACAACCCTAGGGTTGAAAATGTGCAGGTTGGACTTATAGATTTTGATTTCAATGGTGAAACAGATACGTGCAAATGCATTCATATTACTGAAATGTATGAAAATAAGGAACAGTTTGTTGATAATTAATATGTTGATTTGGGGGACTTAATAAACACCTTTGAAGAAGTGGGTAACTTGTCCAAAGTTATATTCAACACAACAGGGGACTTTAAAATTTATAATTATTCGAACAAAGATATTCAAACAGCACACGTGGATTTGTTAGCAAAAGGTTTCACTTATGTCCCAAGTAGAAGGGGTAGGATTACTGACACTTTAATAGATTTAAAGCTTTTTACAAGGAAGTTAAATTTACAAATATGGTTTGGTGATAATGACCCCAAAAATAATGAAAGCATTACAAAATTAACTGAACTGAGCCTTTTTAATCCCCCCATGTATAATTTGGTTGGTTTCTTTGAAAAAGTGTGTGAATTAGATATAAGGGGAAGTTTACAAGTATCCCTGTGATGTTCCATGGAACAATTTAACTGCAAATGAAAAGGTATTATTATCAGAGATTTGAATTTCTAATGATAAAAAATATGCATTATGAAGCCAGATAAAGGTAACAGAGTTATAATTATGGACAAAAGTGATTATTTGAACTGTATGTCAGCCCTTTTAATGGATGGCACATATTGAGAAATTTCATTAAATGAAATTAATATTTTATATAGAAGGCTGGATTTGACACTGGAGGATATCTTTTTGCAAGGACAAATAGATATAGATGCATATAATTTTATGAAAAATGAACATCCAGTAGTGGCAAACATTTTTGGACTGCCTAAAATTCATAAAGGGTTAGAAAATCCGAAGTTTAGGCTTATTGCAGAAGAAAAAAGAAGTAAAACATGTTTTATAGGCAAATATTTGGATTTTCACTTAAAAAGAGGTTTGCAGTACTTTAAATGTATTTGTAAGGACTCTTGGAAGTTTTTATCTAACCTAAATAATTTTCAGTTTATTGATACTATGTATTTATTGATGACTGATGTTTGCAACTTATTCTCTCCAGTACTGCAGGAAGAAGGTCTTACATGGTTTGAAACCCAATTATTAACAACAGGTATATATGACCAAGATGAAATAAATGTTTTTGTGACTTTGATGGAAATGGTTTTAAAACATAATTTCATTTGGTTTGAAGGCCAATATTTTTGTCAGAGTACTGATGTGGCAATGGGGGCAGCTTGTGCCCCCATTTTTGTCAATTATGTCATGTCATACTGAGAGGATCGTTACATTTTTAAATCTGAGTATATGAAGTATATTAAGAATTACACTGGATTTTGGGACGACATGTTTTTAATTTGGATTGGAGCAGGCTATGTATTAGTGCAATTTTTGGAATACATTAATGATACCTGAATTGTTTTAAGTTTACTTATGAATACAGTCAATTAAAAATAACTTACTTGAATGAGGATTTTGGTTTAAAAAATATACAGAAAACCTACTTTTTCAAATTTGTATCTGGAATATAATAGTTGACACCCAGAATTTCAAAAGAAATCTGTTGTGAAAAGGCAATTGGTTCGGGCTGCCAAAATGATATCTCTGGATAATGAATTTTTGATGAGGTTAATTTTATATTAGATATGTTTGGAAAAAGAGGTTACCCTGTGGAATTGTTAATCACTGTTAAGGAAGAAGTATTGAACAAGTGAAAAAGTAGGTTTTATTTGCCTATTTTAGGATCCCCAAACAATATAGTTATAATGGAAGTTAGTAGCTCTGGGGTTGATAATAATACTTATGCAAATTCGAGTTTTATCACCACTTTTAACAAGGATGCACATAGAGTGTGTCAATGTATAGAAAATAATTGGGATTTATTATCAGTGGATAAAAACATGTCTAAGTATTTTAGTAAAAAAAAACAAAGTTTGGTTTTAGGAGAGATATATGTTTTAAAGAAATTTTGGAACAGGAGAGTAGGTTGAGGTTATCCAGTGTTACTGAAAAGGTTGGTGTTACTGAAAAGGTTGGCAATTTTAAGTGTGGGATGTGTTCTCAATGTCCCTACATTTTTGTTACTGGAGATAGTTTCAATTTAAATGAAAGGCACATTCAATAAAAGGTTATTATAATTGCCAGAGCAAAAATGTTGTTTATATAGCAACATGTTCTTCATGTCCTGTATTTTATATAGGAAAAACTTGTTGACGGTTTAAGAACAGGATTTATGAACATTTATTGGATATAAGACACTCAAAGAATACAAATGCATTAAGTAGGCATCTTATGGAACATACAAGTCATTCTTTCAAGTTTTTCATAATATAACAAATAAGAATTGACCTGGATGCCACCAGGTTTCTAGGCATAAATGAAATGGTTAATTTGAATTGTATTTCAAACCATGGTTTGGGTTAATTTGCTATTTAAATTGATTGTTATATGCATATACTCACACAATGTTACATAAGTAATAATTTTAAGAGATTTTATTTTATTCTTAATGGTAGTTAATTTTGAGCAAAAATGTACATATTAAATGGTTATTCAAAAGTTTTTTTTTATAGGGGATCGTGTTAATAATATACTTAATAGGTATTAATTAGTGTTAGTATTAATTGATGGCTGTATTTGAATACTGGGTAGATACTGGGTAGATGGAATTACATTGTTCTGAAGAAGTCCCTAAGAAAGGATGAAAGTATTTAACTGTGGTTTTTATTTTTATTTTAGTTCAATAAGTAGTGTTGTTCGAGTGAACTTGGCTGCTCATCCTCCCTTGGCTATTTGGTTTGTCGAACTCTTCACACTTCTCTTTATTATAACCTTAACTCAGCCACCTCACTTGCCAACATTATCCAATCTGCAGATGATTCTGCCCCTACCATGCAACAACTCATAACAGGCCTTTACAGAAATTGAAACATGGCTGGCTAACTCCCAATGTATTCTTAACCCCAATAAAACAAACCTTTTGATCTTTCAATCTACCAGACCACTAGATTCCCTCCCACAGTTCCACATCACATCCACCAAACTACTAGGAGCCATTGTAGACGATAAGCTACGATTTGACTTGCATACAGTATATCACAAACAATTTAAAAAGTCAACAAAAAATGAGCACCCTTTACAGAAACCAAAAATTTTTAATAGACTCCTCAACAGCTGCCATAGCCAGAGCCCACCTACTATCAACTCCATTATATGCTTTACCCATCCTTATCAACCTCAAAAAAACAGATTTAAATAAATTAAATACACACTATAATAAAGTAGCAATGTTTGCTACTGGATCATTGCACAGGTCACTTCACTGTCTAGCCCTCAAACAAATTTCCTGGCTTGAACTACCTTTGCTTCTTGTATACAACCAATTAATCATGGCCCACAAATTACTCTATAACACCCCCAAAAAACTCCAATTCTTCAAAGCTTACTACAACCTTACTCTAACACTCGAACACTGCAATCTTCAAATAAATTGTACTGATTGCATGAATATAAATGATAGCATACCCTGTATCTATACTTATCAATAGATCCATCCAAGAAAATACAGTACTGGATATTTGGAAAAAGTTCTTTATAGTACCCCTCTACAAGGGAGAAAATTTGACAGAACCATCAAACTGCAGGCCTATTGCCATATTATCCCCCTTCTCCAAGATACTGGAAAAATGGACACATAGACAAATACTAAACCACCTCTTACAGGCAAAACTAATTGCACCCACACAGCATGGTTTCCAACCTTTACACAGTATTACCACTGCCCTCCTATCTTTCACACGCATGCAACATTGCCCAAGCCAGAGATAATAATAACTCATATCAGCTCTATACCTCCATCTATCCAAAGCATTTGATACTGTTTTCCATCCCATCCTCCTAAACAAACTTTCCAACTTACAACTCTCTACTTTCACTACCTCCTGGTTTAACAGCTACCTCTCAAACAGATATCAGTCCTTCAGATGGCAGACATCCTTCTCCCTTTTCTGTCTTGTTAAGACCGGGGTTCCCCAGGGCTCTTTCCTGGGCCCCTACTTTTTTAACATATTACAAATAACCTCCTTGCCTCCTGCCCCCACTCTACCTTAATACAGTACACAGATGATTCCACAATTATTAACACCTCCAACAATATACAAAATCTCCACACTGTCACTGAACAATCTCTGCACTAGTAGGCTAACTGAAAACAACCTGCTTCTCAACCCCAAAAAGACCAAGCTTCTCCTTTTCCTTCCAAAAAACTTCAATCCAGCTAAAGAAAACTTCACTATCTCATCCTTAGATAATACAATTACCACTGCCGACTCAAACACCAAATTGCTTGGCGTTACTATAGCAGACCAATTAAAATTCGACCTACATATTATAGTATAATATAAACTGTATCAAAAAGTTGAGTCAAAAACTAGGTCTTCTATACCACAATAACAAATATATACCTAACAAATCTAGACCTATACTGACTCAAACATTTATTCTACCATCCCTGCTATATGCTACTCTCATACTTACTAACCTTCAAAATAATCTCTTAACCAAACTAGACCACCTATAACAAGATAGCCAGATTCACAGACAATAATGGCTACAAATCCCATCATTGTATATCCCTGAAAAGCTTAAGATGATCTGAGCTCCCCCACATGCTTTAAATATCACAACTACAAATTGCACATAGCATCCTAAATAGCCCCAACTCCTGCCCTGCCCTTTCATCCATAATTGCACCCCACACACCCAATTATGACCTCAGAAGCACACAACAAAACCTACTTCAGGTGACCATTCCAAACAAAAATATTGGAAAAATACTTTACAGTTATTCAATTGCATACTCATGGAACAAACTTCCATTGTCCCTTCGCTCTAAACCTAAAGTGGCAAATTCAAAAAGCAACTAAAAATTAATTTCCAACATGCATGGATCTGTACTTGTCAGAAAATAACCTAATGAAGTTTTATTTTTCCCTCAATCAACATATCTGCGTGGTATCTGCTATCTAAACTGTCTACACATATTACTCTCTGTGCAGTTAGTACCTTTGCTATTAAATGCATGTTTGTTGTACTATGTCATGATGTTACTCTGAATTGTATATTACATATTTTTTTTTATTTTAGACATTGCTATATTCCTTGTATATAACTTAACGCTATCCAAATTTCTCAAACATATTGCTACTGCATTCTCAAAATGCTGTAAATTTGCCTTGCAAATATTCATGTTGTATACTTCTGTTTCTTTGATTTTGTACTCTTAAGTATCTTACAACTTGAATTGTTAGTTTTTTTTTTCTTCTTTTTTTTTAATTACTTTCCTGGAGCTTTTCTGCTTGAATCTCCACTGAAAAAGGGGTCTCTGAGCCCAGACGGACTAACCCAGTTTACAAATGTAAAAATAAATACAACAATAAATACATTTTTACTACAAGTCTCTAAAACTAAAAACACTGCAGGAGACTCCTCACACTCTTCCTATATCTCAGAAACCTGGAACTCCCTCCCTCCCTCCCTCCCTCATAATATTAGAACCATGGACAATACACACCAGTTTAAAAATCTCAAAAATTGCCTACCTGGCACTTGGCTCTGCTCATGCAACACCCCTGGCTGATCTCCTGTTATAATAAGTACACTTTCTATTAATTATCCAGCCTGTCTCATGGACAGTGATCTTATTTATATTATGATTTTTCTTTTTTTTTTCTTTTTATTCTTAAATGTGTGATAAATCTAGAATTATTTCCCCTTTACAAATGTAAATTAATACTCATGAGTTCTATGTTAATAATATCACTATGTTGAGTTCCATATCTGATGCTGTATCTACTGTTAGACTTGCTATATCTACTGTAACTTATGTTGTATATGCTTGTTGTGCTGTATTTGCTGTTACTAATGTTGTATATACTGTCACGTTTTTTTTGGAACTTTTCTCTCTGGCCTGCGCTGAAAATGGGCTCTGCCCAGTTGGATTTTACCAGTAAACAAATGAAAAATAAAATAAAAAAAAAAAATAAGTAAATAAATACGGAGCCTGAGTGAGCCAAATGAGTGTAAAGCTCATTCATAAACCATGTACCAGTGGTATGAGAGTTTGGTGGCCAAGGCAGAAGAAATGTCACTTTGTCCTGGTATCTGGGGAGGTATACTCTTCAGGTCAGAGATACCATTAATTATGGCTATGCAGTGAAGGGGCTGAGACGATAATATATCTTGCCAGTAAGAAGTCTATACTGGTTATATGAGCCATCCTGTAGGGGGTGTTCTTTCTGCACTGCCTGTATGCTCAAGTAAGAGCATTTAGTGGTTTTTCAGTTCACAACGTCTGGTATGGAAATACCCTGAGGTTGGATTGCATGCTTTTTATCACAGAGACAAATATCTGTAGATATAGGATAAAGTAAAGTTTTCGGTGGTCGTGGTATACATGAATATAATTCCTTAGCTATGTTTTGTAAGACATCTTTTGAATGTGAAGGAAGGTTGCTTCTGTTTAAGATAAGGAAGCACTCAGTTTCTTGGAATGAAATTCTTATTTATACTTTTTAAAACATCTGGGACCAACTTCAACAGGTAAGTTAGCGTATTTTATATGAAACTTATGTTCATGATAACAGCAAACCAGTCTTTTGGTGTCCCCTTTTTCTTAGGGCAGCCACACCAGCAACAGGCGCCCTCTGCTACCATTACTTTCACTTATTGCGGTGCAGCACTTGCTTAGATAATTGCAGAATAAACCTACAGAGGAGGAGGAACTGCTGCTCTCCCCATCTTTAATGTGTGCAGTGTTCTCCAGGAAGGAGAGTGCCATTGTACCTTAGGATGTTGTGTCTTAGTTTGATGAGACTAAGACTACACCAATTCACTCTGGAGGGATGATTGGGCTGGTTATTAAAATAATGCAGCATTACCTGAGGCCAACCCCTTTACATATGTGCTGACTCAGCATAAAATTAAGATTAGAAGGCACATGGGAAGACGTCATGAGGCTTTGATAAGGAAGATGTATCAAGTATGGAGGGATTAGGTAAAATTAGATTTGCCGTACATCGTGAGGTGTTCTATAGTGAGGATAATGACATTAACCCTGGTCTTCCTTTATTTTTGATATATGCTCATAGCACACAACAGTGGCCATACTGGTAGGCTGGAAGCCATAATGCTAAATTTCATATGGAATGAAAAGGGAGCTAGAGTGAGCAAAGTAAAG